>NW_016804853.1:2565834-2625897 GCF_001698545.2 Rhinopithecus bieti
GAGGGGAGGGGAAGGAGAAAGAAAGGAAAGGAAAGGAAAGGAGAGGAGAGGAGAGGAGAGGAGAGGAGAGGAGAGGAGAGGAGAGGAGAGGGGAGGGAGGAAGGATTTGTTTTGTCATTGTTAATATGATCTCATTAATACCTATAAATTACTAAGGACAGAGAAAATTTTACACTTCAGGCTCCTATCTTTTATTCCATTTAGTACTTTCATTATTCCTTAATCACTGTCTACTAATATTTATTGGAATCAAGAAGCAAAAGTAAATACTTAATCGAGATGTTTTTAACCATGGTAGACCATATGTGGTCAATGAGTGTCTTTTATTCTCCTTTTAATCATACATATTGAAGAATCCTGTCTCCATTCTTAGAAAGACATAATTTTATTGCATTTCTTAAAATGCTGTCTGCTTACAAAATAGTCCTTGGTATTTTAGTCTTCAGATGAGTATTTCAATACTGCCCACCTACCAAATCTTGGATATGTAGCCAATTATTATGGATATCTAGATACCTAAAGTTTTTTTTGTTTGTTTTGTTTTTTTGTTTGTTTGTTTTTTGTAAAGACTAGGTCTCACTATGTTGTTTAGAATGGTCTTGAGCTCCTGGCCTCAAGCAATCCTCCCCTCTTGGCCTCCCCAAATGCTGGGATTATAGGTGCAGGTATGAGCCACTGTACCAAGATGACTTAAATTTTCTAATGAAATGATTCACAGCAGTTACAATTTTATTTCAATACTGGCAAGTCATTGTCCACTGATAATGTACCAAAAGTGCCATTATATGCCATTTTCACCTAGACTGCTGTCAATGGATTTATATAGAAATATAACTACATATTTACATCTATATTTATCTGTCTTTTATCTATCTATTGATAAATTGAACTATCTATCTAGTGTGTGTGTATGTGTGAAAACTAATTTAATATGACCTAAAACTGCTGGTGATTTTCAGTATGTCTTCTCCAAGAATAGATGTTTTTAATGTAAGCACTTAGTTTATGACTATTTAAATTATTAGAGGTTAAATTTACAGTAGTAAGAATCAGAAGAGAAATGCATTGGAATGATTTGAAAATACACATAGCAACTTCAAAGATTAAAAGGTATATACATTTCTTGGATATAAACTACATGCATATATATTGGCATAACTATAATGATACAAATAGTTTAACTGATTTGTATATTCTCTGTCTTTCTGCTCACTTTGATCAAAATTCCATTTTTATTCCAATGTGTGATTTCTTGTCTAGAACCAGGTAAATCTATCCTGCAAAAGTGAAAAGATGTCTTATATTAGCAACATTTCTCAACTATTTCTTTATCCTAAAAAACAAAACTGATTTGACAACACCCATGAAAGCATAACGATGGGTTACTGATTTTATTTTCACACATTTTCTTGAAGCTTTCAGATTCAGATTTTATGTGAATCACTCTATATTTATAAAGCACACATTTTTGGTTTCAGTTGCTCTATCAAATTGTTCCAGGTCTTTGCTGAAGTCATCCGTGAATATAGGGAATGACATTTTGCGAGCAATGCACTTTATATCACAGTAACAAGCCTGAGCTTTTCTTTTGTGGAATGACCCTGAAATGGGTACAACAGGGAATGATGAGGATCTATCAAGGTGAAGGAATACTATTTTATTAGGTGAAGCAAACCATTTGCTCTGTCAACCTACTTTTTTGCTTCAGTGATAA
The DNA here is from genome assembly GCF_001698545.2 of Rhinopithecus bieti. NCBI lineage: Eukaryota > Metazoa > Chordata > Mammalia > Primates > Cercopithecidae > Rhinopithecus > Rhinopithecus bieti. The sequence goes on from NW_016804853.1 coordinate 2,567,549, forward strand.
TGGGGCCTTTTAGAAACTCAAATGGTCTCTCACATACCATACCTGATAAATTTCCATTTATTACATCTACACAGAGACACAGCAGAATTTTCTTCAGGTGTTTTTTCTTCCTACAGAACTTTCTAAAATTCGAATTCTTCACATTATACCTGGACTGTCTTCCTTATTGAGGCTGCCAATGCATTTCTTGGTTTCAGTTCAATACAAAAATATTTGGTATTTACAAACACAGATGGAGCAATATAATGGATTCTTCTGCATTATCCTTTAGGCCGAGGTGTGATGGCAGCCACTGTTTTTTGAATCTAATCTCAGTTGTAACTTTGACTATTGATACCAATTCCTCATCACTAATCACCTTCCTTCCTTCTGATAATATTGTCACCAGCTGAATATTAATTTATTGGCTTAGTCTTTAATCCTAGTATGCAATTGCCATTTTTCTCTCTAATGTTTTGGTTTTATAATCATTCATAGTACTTATTCTACATACACCCTGTGCTGCCTTCTGTTCAACAAACAGAAATAACTCATCTTTTATAAAACCCCATTTTATTTCAAAGGAGGCTGAGTGAAGCCTATGTTCTGTAGTCTTGAAATGTTAACTTCCTCTAATACCAAAAGTTAATGATTCTGTCTTGTGAAGATAAACCATGACCAAAGCTAGTCAAGAAACTGTACGCGAAGTTTGCAGTAGCATTTATATTCAAGTGAGTTCAAGTAGGGAGAATCAACTAAACTGTTTCTTGTTACTCTTTATTTTGAGATCCTATACCAATACTGGGTAGTTGAAACAGTCAAAGATTTGGAATACGATCATCCTAATTAAGAATCCTTGCTCTATCATTTTGCCAATCATTATAACTTTTAGTATTATATATGATAGAATTATATATGTATTATGTCAAATACATACACATGATTATACATCTCTAATGTCTATTTGAATTATGATGTGCATTTACTTGAAAAGTGTAGTTTGTGCAGCATCCAGCAGAAAGTAGCTTGTACAATATCTGGCAGAAAATAGGAACTCAATAGTAGTTAGGAGAGTGCATGAACAGTATATTGCTACCAACTCAATAATAGTTGGTAGAGATGTGCTGTCTAATATGACAGCAACTAATCATATGTGGCTTTTTAAACTTTAAATAAAAATTAACTATAATGAAATAGTGTTAAAAATCTAGGTGTTTTTTATATTCTTCATATACGATGTGCTCAGTAGCTACACGTAGCTTGTGCATTGGGTAGTATAGACATTTATTTTGGATGTTGCTAGAAGATAGGAGAGAACATAGTCTTTGGCAACAGTCAAACCTGATTTCAACCCTCAGCTTCAGTATCACTAGCTGGGTGATTGTAACAAGGTCATTTTATTTCATCTATTAAGTGTGACATTGACCTGGAATTTTTAGAATGAATTGATAAAACTCTATTTAGTGATACCTTGAGTAATCCTGGGATAGCTATGTCATCATAGAGTTGTAAGACACCAAGCCATCAGAGACAAAAATCAGGGAAGAGCTAAAGCTATAGCACAAAAATTGAAATGAATTTTATACTCTCCCTGTGACAAATTTTGCTCTGTCTGCACCTTGTCTTCTTAGTCTTCTCTTTCCAGCCAGTTTATTTTACTGCTTACAAAGGAAAGACTTTTGCCTCTCCTGCTCCTGTTAGAAATCTTCAAGGAATTTCTCTATCTTTGCTACTATCCTCTGACTGAACTACTCAGTGTGGTTTGAGAGGACAAGGTACAATGAAGATGCAAAGGATCCAGGCTAAGTCAATCTTATGGACCAGAGATGCTTCATTAGAATAATAAAGATGCAGTTAACATTTAAATCTCTGATACAGCAATTTTTGAATAGAAGACAGAGAACATGAGTTCCTTTAATCGATTCAAGAGCCAGGCGAAGGACACAGCAGAACCCACCTCATGTTCGCCTTGCAGGATATTGTGAGGAGTACTTAAAAGGGGATCAGTGAAGCACCATTTCAAATACATAGCTCATAGGAAAAACTAATAAATGACTGATAGTCTAATTTCAATGACAGTTTATAAATTAGCAAAATACAGAGAGAAGCATGAATCATTTCCCACTTTCTTTTCCGGAAGGTCTTGCATAAGTACAGGGGTTAACTGATAAGAGGTATCACCTAACTGTTTTTCTGCAAGGCTTTTCTTCCAGCTTAGCCTTTCTTTAAAACCCTTTCAATAACCGTTTTTGCCAATCAGACTATCACTTACTCAACACTCCTCCTTCAATAATTCTCTGTGTTTTGTTTTGTATACTTCAGTGATCACCAAATTTTTCCTTCCTCTTCCTTTCTCTGTAGAGCCTTGCATGAATGCCAAGCCCCACAATAGCTGCATTTTCTCATCTGAATTCTTGTAGTAGCTATTGCCTATACCTTATCGTATGGTGTACTTTATTAATTTTAAGTTACATGCATATATTAATTAGCATGACTTAGCCACTCCACAATGTATATATGTAATTCAAAACATGTTCTACACTATATACACACACACACACACACACACACACATATATATACACACACATACACACATATATAGATAATAGTTATTTGTAATTTGAAAAATAAATGCTTTGGCTGAGATATAGGCAAACTTGGGATCTTAGCTTTGTTCTTTCTACATTCTATTAAACAAATCAATCTTTAAGAAATACGTTTTTTTCACATTTAAATGGCTCTGAATTTAGAACATGTATTGTAATTGATGATATTTCACAATTTCTGTTGACTTAGAAAAGCATCCAGTGTACAAAAGTGAAGAACTTCAACTCACAGAAATCAAATGTTTATAGGAATTGGTGGATGAGATGGTGAATCAGATACAGGCATACCTCAGAGATATTGCAGGTTTGGTTCCAGATCACCGCAATTAAGTGAATATTAATAAAGCAATTCATATGAATTTTATGGGTCCCCAGAATATATACAAGTTATATGTTTACACTATATTATAGTCTATTAAATGTGCAATAACATTATGTCTGAAAAATGTAAAATACTTTACTGCCAAAAATTGCTAAGGATCATCTCAGCCTTTAATGAGTCATAATATTTTTGATGGCATAGGGTCTTGCCTTGGTGCTGATGGCTACTGATAGATCAGGGTGAAGGCTGCTGACGTTTGAGGCGGCTGTGGCAATTTCACAAAGTAAGAACAATGAAGTTGTTGCACTGATACTCTTCTTAGCAGGTATGAAAACAACAACAATCTCCTTGTACATCTCTATCAGAGCTCTTGGGTGACTAGCTGCGTTGTCAATGATCAGTAATATTTTCAAAGATTTTTTTGTTTTCTAAGTATTAGTTCTCAATGGTAGGCTTAAATATTCAGTAAAGCATGCTGTAAGCAGATAGGCTGTCATCAAGGCTTTGTTCTTGCATTTATAGAACACAGGCATAGATTTAGCATCGTTCTTAGGGGCCCTAGGACTTTGAGAATGGTAAAAGTGCATTGGTTTCAACTTAGAGTCACTAGATGCATTGGCCCCTGACAAACGAGTCAGCTTGTGCTTTAAAGCTTTGAAGCCAGGCATTAACTTCTCTCTAGATCTTCTTGAAAACTTGCTGCAACTTCTACATCAGCATTTGCTGCTTCATCTTGCACTTTTATGTTATGGAGATGGCTTTTTTCCTTAAATTTCATTACCCAACCTCTTCTAGCATTAAACTTTGCTTCTGCAGCTTCCTCACCTCTCCTAGCCCAGCTAGAATTCAATAGAGCTAGAGACTTTCTCTGGCTTAGGCTTTGGCTTAAAGAAATATTATGGCTGATTTGATCTTTGATCCAGACCACTAAAATTTTCTCTATTATCAGCAGTCAGGCTGTTTCATTTCTTATAATTCACGTGTCCACTGGAGTAGTATTTTTAATTTCCCTCAGGAACTTTTCCCAGGCATTCACAACTTGGCTAACTAGTGCAGGAGGCCTAGCTTTTGGCCTGTATTGGCTTTTGACAAGTCTTCCTCACTAAGCTTAATCATTTCTAGCTTTTGGTTCAGAGTGAGAATCGTGCAACTCCTTTTTCACTTTAATACTTAAAGGCCATTTTAGAGTTATTAACCGGTCTAACTTCAATATTATTCTGTCTTAGGGAATAGGGTGGCCCAAGGGCAGGGAGAGAGAAGAGAAAACAGCCATTTGGTGGAGCAATCAAAACGTATACAATATTTATCTATTAATTTCACTGGCTCATATGGGCAAGGTTCATGGTGCCCCAACTAATTACAAAAGTACCATCAAAGATTACTAATCACAGATCACCATGACAGCGATAATAATAGTAAAAATGTATAAAATACTGTGACAATTACCAAAATGTAACATGGAGACATAAAGTGAGCACCTGCGTTTGGAAAATGGGTGCTAATCAACTTGCTTGAGGCAGGGTTGAAACAAGCCTTCAAATGGTAAAAAACACAGTATCTGTGAAGTATGCCTCTATTTTTCCAAATGAATAAATAATAGTAAATACAAAGTCTATTTTATAATTGTTTTAAACATTTATTTAACATCCATTATTTTACAAATTTCCCCTATTATCAATAATTTTTACTGAACAATTTTAATAAATGGAATTTTCAATTTGGAACTTGCAAATATGTGAAAAGATAATTTCATGAGAATAGAATCCCCCAAATAATAATAGGAATGCATTTTGGGGCTCCTGATAAATATTGCCAAGTTGTTCTTCAAAGCAGCCTTGCCAATTTCACCAAAAATGCATTTGTATTTCCTAGATAGGTGTTTTGCAATGACCTAATTATTCCATAGTCAGAGTATATCCATCAATGTGTCAAGTCTTTCCAATTCAAAGTCCTTTGATTTTTCCATTTTCCATTGCTGGCTGAATTAAACAAATAGAACTTCACTTCATGCAGAAAGCTTCTATTTTCAGTTATCAGTTAGTAGACTCTTGATTAGGTATCTGAACACCTTGGTGTCTATAGGAGAAGTCCTTAATTTGGGCCTGCTTCTTGTTCCTCACCTAACTTCAACAGTTTAATATTGAGCTAGATTTAGCATAGTTTATGTGTACATATATGGAAGTCTGTGGTAGAACTTTTGAAACAAAAACTCTGTCAAAAGCACTAATAGATTCGCTAGACTGGTTCCATGCTATACAAAGTGTAGTTCAAGGATATCATCTAAGAGCTTGTTAAGAAGGTAGACTCTCAGGTCCTAATCCTACTACGAAGACCTACTGTGATAGAAATTGCATTTTAAGATTTCCCTTTGATTCACATGCACATTAACATTTGAGAATCCCTGGTGTAGGAGATTATGAAGTCACAGTGAGAAATACTGTTCTTCGCCCTTCGTTGTTTAACAATTGCTATCATTTCTGCAGGTGACAATCAAACTATGCACAGAGAGAGGAATCTCCTTTCCTTCTGTGTATCTCTGCTTTATATGTGAAATTGTTTTCTAAGCTTACTGTGTCACATGTGACATTCTTACAGTTTGACCTTGTAAAACTTTCTGCCTGAGCCAACACTTTAAACAATCTATTTGTCTTCCTTTACTATTCCAAATACATTAGCTTTCTAATGTCAGTGGCATTACAAAATTTGACAATTGTTTTCCATACAGACTACACAGAGATTTCCAGTCACCTACCCAGATTTTTTCATTTTCATTTTGTATTTTTATGAGGACTTAGTGGCAAAATACATGAAACAAATGGTTTTACTGATTTAAGTTGTACATGTTCCACAAAGATAATACTCAGAGCAAATTCACTCATGTTTGATCTCTGGGGAATAATGTGTTAAAATTCATTCATTCATTCAACAAATATTTAATGAGCATCTAAAATTTGAGAGATGTAAGTGCTAAGAATTTCACAGTGAACAAGAGGAAAAAAAGTCCTTATTCTCAGAAGGCTCACTGAGTAAACAGCGGATAAATGATGGGCAGGCAAAGAACCACAACAGTTTCAGATATTGAATATTACTCTGAAAAAAGTAAAGAGGACAGTAAGCTGGAAAGCAGGAAGGTTAGTAAGAGAGCTGTGGCCCCCACTTCTCTCTGGAGCAACCCTAGTTTACTTACAGCAAATCTTGGCTTTTGTTAGTGCCCTGGGGTCGATTTGGAATTCTTTTGTGTAGCTATTTCTGCTATTTCTGCTGAGTGTCAGTTTTATTGCATCAAAGCCCAGGATTAAAATAATAGGGTTTTGTAAAGAAATCCTTGCAAGATCCAGGGTGTAAGATACAGTGATAGGGCCGGGCGCGGTGGCTCACGCCTGTAATCCCAGCACTTTGGAAGGCCAAGGCGGATGGCTCACGAGGCCAGGAGATCGATACCATCCTGGCTAACACTGTGAAACCCCGTCTCTACTAAAAATACAAAAACAAAATTAGCTGGACGAGCTGGCTGGCGCCTGTAGGCCCAGCTACTGGGGAGGCTGAGGCAGGAGAATGGCGTGAACCCGGGAGGCGGAGCTTGCAGTGAGCCCAGATTGCTCCACTGCACTCCAGCCCGGGTGACAGAGCAAGACTCCGTCTCAAAAAAAAAAAAAAAAAAAAAAAAAAGATAGTAAGAAAAGAGAAAGAAAACCTGGCTGCTCTGTAAAACATGAAAAAAGTCGTATTCTAAACCTTAGATTTTCCACATTATTTTAATATAGCTTGTTGATATTCTTGTTTAGAATGAAATTAGTCATGTGAAATTGAAGCACAGAGAAGTTCGGTAACTTGCTCTGGCTTACGTATCTTCTCAATAAACAAGTATACAAAACACAGGCTATAATTCAGGGATTTGCAACTCTCTAGTGCAAACCATTTATATCCTACCTTTTAGTTTTTTAACTACAAAGAAAAGTAGAGGACAGCTGGACAAGCCCCTATGAACAAAACTTGCTTAGTAGAAGCAAAACCTAGAAAGAAGAAAGACAGACACAAATAGCACAAATCCAGTGGAAACTTCTTAAGCACTGGGGATGCAAGGCTGAACAAAACATCTAAAAGGGAAGCCCAGAGAATGCAAGGTTGTATGCATGGGGCTTCTTAACTCACATCTCTTTACCTGATGAGACAGGAAGCAAGCTCAGAATAAAAGAGTAGACGCAGTTATACCACACATTATAGATCACATTCCACATACCAAATACTACGTAGCTATAAAGTATATATGGCTAAGAGAATGAAAGTTGAGTTTCTACTGGAATGATATCCTGACTCTTTTACATACAGTCTGTTAATCTATCTGACCACCTTAAAAAAAAAAAAAAAAAAAAAACTGAAAATATTTAACGTAGATGGTGACTTACAAACAGAATCCCTGCAAATTGCTCTATAAAAGTATTGATAGCTTTCCTTTTTTTCTCTCTCTCTTTTCCACTCTCCCCTTTTTTGGCAATAATAATAGTAACAAAATACACACAAAAGAAGGGTGAGAAAATGGTAACGTATAGAAGAAAATTAATCTTTTGAAGTAAAATATTATAAAAATATAAAGTCGAAATACAATTTGGATAAAATTAGATATGTAAATTGAGTAAACTTCAAGAAAGTATACACTGAATCAAGAGATGAACAACTAGATTCAATCACAAGAAACCATAAGAGACCCGGAAGAAAAAAAAAATCTAAGGACAAATACACATAAGTTAAAAATTTAAAGACTGTAATATAATCAGTTAAAACAGAAGGGTAAATTGTTAACTGAGATAAAAGACAAACAAGAACTCTTAAAATGCAGAGTTAAAAATGTAGAAGCAAATGTGATGACAGATGAATAAATATGAAGGACAGAACATATTTGCAACATGTTAATATTTGATATTGACAATTTACCAAAAAATGACAGAATGTCTTTCCTTTGGTTGAAGGAAAATTAGATTTATAGATTGTGAAGACCCCACGTTAAAATTCAAGGAAAAGGAAAAAAATAAGCACAGCCTGATAAAATTATAAATTTTATGAATCTCCCCAACATTTCAAAATTACAAAAGGACAGAACATTAAACAAAAATGAACAGAAAACCACAAGGAATTGCAAACGCAGAAGGATACATAAGACAGGTTTCTGCTTTCTTTACTGAATTCTAGATTCTACAACATACCGACAATCAGTAAACATTCAGAAAACAGAGGAGGTTAGGACAGAAATAGGCAGAGATTGTAAGACAAAAATGCTTTGCTCAGTCGAGTTATGGTTAATGCAGAAATACACGGGGAAAAAGACAGATTTAAGGAGCAATAAAATACACTTTGAATTTTAGTCCTAGAAGAAAGCAATAAAACTATGATTAACTCTTCAAGAGTAAAAATAAAGAATTCTAGAACTTTAGACTTAGAAAAATGAAATTAATGGATAGCATTGACCACAGAAACTTGTAAACAGAATTAATTCTAAATACATGAAAATAATATTACAAAATAGAATGCTAGCTTCATTAACAGTCACAGAAATAGAGCATGCAAAAAGATGTTAAAATCATTTCATCATGAACCTGGAGGCTTAATAGCTTATACATTAAAACACATTTTTAAAAAAGTAATTGAGAAGGTAAGAGGCAGGAGCAAATAAACACAAATTACTTTTCTAAAATCATTTTCATTTCACATGAAAGATGTTTAATATATATTAACTTTTGACAGTTATGTTTGTAAAACAGATATTATCATGTTTTAAGTAATGTATCCTTTCTAGTTTTTAGAAAATGTTATGGAAAATATTGTAAAACATAGTTCATTTAGAAAAAAAATGTAAATTTACAGAAAAGAAAAAAGAAGCTTGTGATTTTATCCAGCAGGTAGCCTAACACATCTTGAAAACTCTCTCAGTACAAATACATAACTATTTTGTATAAACATAAAATATTATACATAACTGGCTTAGCTTTAAAAAATGAGCATTTACAAGTGATACATAAAAGTTTCTGTGTACTCACAGCAGCTTTGTTATAACGGACCACAGCTGGAAACAATGCAAATGTCTATCAACAGGTGAACAGACAATCTGACTGTGGAATGTTCACATAATGGAATATTACTCAGCAATTAAAAAACAAACAAACATGAACTACTGATCCATGAACCATGATGAAAGAATTTCCAAGGATTCCCTATTTAATAAATGGTGCTGGGAAAACTGGCTAGCCATAAGCAGAAAGCTGAAACTGGATCCCTTCCTTACTCCTTATAGGAAAATTAATTCAAGATGGATTAGAGACTTAAATGTTAGACCTAAAACCAGAAAAACCCTAGAGGAAAACCTAGGTAATACCATTCAGGACATAGGTATGGGCAAGGACTTCATGTCTAAAACACCAAAAGCAACGGCAACAAAAGCCAACATTGACAAATGGGATCTAATTAAACTAAAGAGCTTCTGCACAGCAAAAGAAACTACCATCAGAGTGAACAGGCAACCTACAGAATGGGAGAAAATTTTTGCAATCTACTCATCTGACAAAGGGCTAATATCCAGAATCTACAAAGAACTCAAACAAATATACAAGAAAAAAACAAACAACCCCATCAAAAAGTGGGCAAAGGATATGAACAGACATTTCTCAAAAGAAGACATTCATACAGCCAACAGACACATGAAAAAATGCTCATCATCACTCGCCATCAGAGAAATGCAAATCAAAACCACAATGAGATACCATCTCACACCAGTTAGAATGGCAATCATTAAAAAGTCAGGAAACAACAGGTGTTGGAGAGGATGTGGAGAAATAGGAACACTTTTACACTGTTGGTGGGATTGTAAACTAGTTCAACCATTATGGAAAACAGTATGGCAATTCCTCAAGGATCTAGAACTAGATGTACCATATGACCCAGCCATCCCATTACTGGGTATATACCCAAAGGATTATAAATCATGCTGCTATAAAGACACATGCACACGTATGTTTATTGTGGCACTATTCACAATAGCAAAGACTTGGAATCAACCCAAATGTCCATCAGTGACAGACTGGATTAAGAAAATGTGGCACATATACACCATGGAATACTATGCAGCCATAAAAAAGGATGAGTTCGTGTCCTTTGTAGGGACATGGATGCAGCTGCAAACCATCATTCTCAGCAAACTATCGCAAGAACAGAAAACCAAATACTGCATGGTCTCACTCATAGGTGGGAACTGAACAATGAGATCACTTGGACACAGGAAGGGGAACATCACACACCAGGTCCTATTGTGGGGAGGGGGTGTGGGGAGGGATAGTATTAGGAGATATACCTAATGTAACTGATGACTTAATGGGTGCAGCACACCAACATGGCACATGTATACATATGTAACAAACCTGCACGTTGTGCACATGTACCTAGAACTTAAAGTATAATAATAATAAAAAAAGAATTTCCAAAATAGCATATCAACTGAGCAAAAACAGGAATCAAATTATATACATATGATTTCATTTACATAAAGTTATAGAACAGACAACAGTTAGCTATGGTGGTAAACATAAAAACATCGATTGTCTAGTGACAGCGAGATAGACTAGAAAGCGAAATGAGAAAACTTCAGGTAATAAAATGGTTACATATCTTAGTTGCGATATTGGTTATACTCCTTTGAAATATATATATACTAAAATATGTGCATTGTTTTCTGTATAAGTATCAACTCAATAATTCCCTAGGTGATGTGATTCTAATGTGTATCTAACATGAAATTAAATAAGACTTATCTCCAACTCTACAAAACAGCAATTTAAAAATTTCTGCATAGAAATTTCTTTGCATTCCTCTCATACATTCTATCATTTGATGAGCTTGACTCCTATTTTATCCTAAAGAAAAGTATATACCATCAGTAAAATTTTATCAACTATACTCTAACCAATACTGCAATTTCATATATCTGAATCTTCACTATCCAATGTATGTATAAATGCTTACATACATTTTATTCTTTAAAATGTATGCATTCAAATATGATATTAATTTATTTCTCTCTTGCCCTTTATAGTAAACACATATTTGTGATTATACCTTTTCTTCCATATTTAATCTCATCCTTTTATATTTTGCCCTTTTTTAATAACAAAACAAAAGCTAAAAAAATAATTTTAGACTTCTCATTCATCTTTTGCTACACTCCCAACTGTTTCCCTTTACATGTAAGTCTCTGTTTCTATTTCCTAACATTTTGTCAATTTTAAGCCCAACTGTTCTACCAAAACAATTATCAATAAGGTCACCCTTTCAACTTCATGTTGCTAAGTATAATGACATTTTTAAAATTTATCTCTAAATTAATATTGGCGAAAGTTTCTAATACTGATGACTGTTTGTTCCATCATAAAATTCTCTCATTTCTTGATTTTTGAGGCATATAAGTTATATGTGTTCCCTTCTTTCTTTTCCTGTTTCTTCTTTTGGGCTTGGTCATCTCCAGCAGCCACATAAATGTTTAAATTTTTAAAGGTATATTCTAGGTCCTTTCTTTTATTTACTTTCTACTTTCCCCCTAACTAATTTTGTCTACTCCATGACTAGGTTTTGACGTTGTATGTTACTCAATCTCAAAAAAGAAAAAAAAAAAAAGGACCAGACTTAAGGTGGCATAAAAGAGGGAGCAATAAAAGAAAGGGCTATAATAATTTAGGATTCTGAGATTGGGCAACAATGGGCTAGAAAACAAAAGGGAGGCAAAAAATTGGCAAACACTTGTGTGGTATCTATGCCTATGGGGGTTGTAAATTTCAACTTGTCCTAAAAGGACAGGTTAGTTTAATTTTATGCAAGGTATCTCCCTCAAATTGAGATTTATTTTTTGATAGTGCAGTTAACAAAAATTTCCACCACTTTAATAAAGTTAAGTGACTTGTGATAGTTGAAATAATAGTCACAATACAATACTGAGCTTGAGCTATTAAATATTTGATATTTAATATTGAACTATTAAAACACTTCTGAGGTTAGAGTCAAATTTTGTCAGTTTTGTAAACTGCTTCTTGTCTACCTGCACAATGAAGTATCAGTCAGTACTCACATACTGAACTTCTTTATAAGTATTCTGGTTCACTTCCTGCTTTCCAGAGAGATTACAGTCCATAACAGTGGAAATGACTGAAGCCCAAGAAGTAGGTCCACCGCACGTTTTACACCTTCTGTTTGCCTTTTCCTTGACAAGAACTTCAGCTGCCTGTTATTTTCCTAAAATGTAAATCTAATCATCTGACTCCACCACTTATATTTTTAATGGTGCTATCTTACCTACATGTTAAAATTAAAAATCTATATGGTAGGTCAAAATTACTTTATAATCTGATCCTTACCTGTATCAATCATGTAGTTCCCAAATCTGACCATTTTGTCAAAAATCCATTTCCTCTTGGCCCAGAAAATTTGCGTGTCAGAGAGAAAAACTTACCTATCTAGATACACAAAGTTGGTCATGAATTAAGTACCTCCTCTGTATTCTATACTTTGTTATAATCTATTCTGTTCCTAGCAGTAATGATTATTCAGACTTCCATTACCAAATACTAATTTTGCTTTATGTGATGGTGAGCCATCTGGGGTGTAAATCCTTTTTGTATCTTTAGCACTCAGCCCACTGCCTAGTGCATATTAAAGGTTGTGTGAATACTTAAATAATCGAAAAATAAATGGACGATTGAATAAATGAAAGAAATTGACCTGAGCTCATTTGAACAGCTTACATAAGGTCATATGGCAAACAAACATTAAACATCAAAATGACTCTCATTTAAGAATTAATGCTGTTTTACTAGTATTTTGTTAAATTCATTTACTTATCATTTGTTTGTTAACAAGGCATAAATTACAAATCACTGTCCCTTAAAATTTCGAAGTAAACCTGTGTGAATTTGGAGAAGGATTGTTACCCCCAACAAGCTTCTCTCATCCCCTGGTGGGCTTCTTGTTGCTATCTGTTAACATGCAGTGGAAATAGTAAGCTACATTGCTAATGTAGAACATTCAAATGTGGCAGATGTAGTTTGTCTGCCAGTTTTAAGTACTTATATTTTCTTTGAACCAAAATAACAAAGAATTTTGGAGAAAAAATCTTTTCTCTGAAATATGACATATCATTAGTATAAAAGCAGCATAGTCAAGATTTTTTTCAATATACCATGTTATATAAAGAAATGGTTCAATATTATACATAACAAAGGTTTACCACATCATACACACCCACATACACAATAATAAAAAGAAACTCTTGTGTTGGTTAAAAAAAAGATAAATAAAATTAACTCATTATTTGTTTTTTGAATATCACTTTCTCATCTATTCTAAGACAATGTAATTCTATATAATAGATATTACACGTTTCTAAAAGTTCATTTTTGTTAACAACTTAGTAAATGATAATTTAGTTATACCTTTATTCAACAAATATTTGTCAAGAGAGAAAGGCGTTAGTGTCCAGTGGTTAAATGGCAGATCCTGTATCTTTTTCATGCAATTTACAATCTAGCATTAACTGAGACATTAGAAAAACTGAGTATGTATGTATGCCTTTCTCCTTAGCTTAGCTTATCATACATTATGTTTTTAAAAGTAAATAAGGTGTCCAGGTGTGGTGGCTCACACCTGTAATCCCAGCACTTTGGGAGGCTGAGGTGGGCAGATCACGAGGTCAAGAGATCGAGACCATCCTGGCCAACATGGTGAAACCTAGTCTCTACTTAAAATAAAAAAAATTATCTGGGTGGCATGGGCCTGTTGTCCCGGATATCGGGAGGCTGAGGCAGGAGAACTGCTTGAACCTGGGAGGTGGAGGGTGCAGTGAGCCAAGATGGCAAGACTCCTTCTCAAAATACATAAATACATAAAGGATTGCTCTAATGACAAAAATGAGGTAATTATCTTAAACTATCACTGGGTTTTGATTTCTCATATTCTTAAAATTTTGTTTCCTAGACATAGTAATTTCAACAAGGTCTGTATAGCCTAATGAAGCATTATCTTCTAGCGTATTTTAAGTCTACATGTTGACATGTTCATGTCACTATTTTAGCTGTTTGTAATCTTGAATAGGTATATGACACCAACCAAAGAGGGGGAAAAAACTGTGCCCTGAGAAAGCCAGAGAAAGGAGTTCAGGTCCACTGAATCTGTAGCTGCAATCCTTGATAAACACAATTTTCTAGTCAATAACTGAAATATTTTAGAATTTTAGGACAGCTCATTAAGCACTTTTCAAAAGCATTTAATTATTGTTTTAATCTGTAATTCAAAGGAGATCAGAGATAATATCTTGACCAACTTCAACATTCTTGTAAATCAGCCTCCTCATTAAAAGTTTTAGACTCAAAGGCCTCATGCACTTTGTTAATTTAATGTTCATTATGAAACATTATTTCCTCTTTCACGAAGTCATCTGGGAAATCGATTGTTTTGTTAGACTCTTCTCTGCCTCATCTGTATTGTTCTGAAAGCATATTAAAGAGTTTTTTCCCTAGAACTTGGAAATTAAGGAAACATAAACGAATCTACCCTTTCCCACCCACCCACACAAGCACACAATAGATACAGATATGAATAACCCAAACAATATTGGAACAAGTTCAACGTGCTTCAAATATTTATATTTATATTTGCATCTCTTTATATTACTACCAAAACAAAGACCTAGTACTGTATACTTACACTTTTAAAAAAATTATTTATATTAAAGTTAATATTATGTACTTAATTTATACATACATACACGCACATAGTTTGTATGGAGATGTAAGTTGAGTTTACTGTCTTTACTGCAGAGGGATAATGTTTCAAATTTTCATTAGCCTGATGTATATAATACATTAGAATATTATGAGATCCTTACATATCTGATATCAGATGCAAAATTCGTAAATATGAAAAGCCTGTAACATTGTCCTATCTTTCTTTGAGTATGTTAGTATTCATACTTGCTTAGTCCTTTTCCGCTAAGTGAAGTAATCATCCTAAACATTTTACCAGGCACTATCAACTTCCTAACAAGATCCTCCATGAAACCATTCACGATTATTCCCAGCAGCAGCGGGAAGCTCTCTAATTTGACCTCTGATGAGCTCATTTGTACCTCTCTTATTGTCTTAATTTCTTTTTTTTCAGTTGGCCAACCTATCTTAAATAATTCATTTGGCCAGGCGCAGTGGCTCATGCCTGTAATCTCAGCACTTTGGGAGGCCGAGGCAGGCAGATCACGAGGTCAGGAGATCGAGACCATCCTGGCTAACATGGTGAAACCCCCTTCCTACTGAAAATACAAAAAAATTAGCCAGGCGTGGTGGTGGTGGTGGGCACCTGTAGTCCCAGCTACTCGGGAGGCTGAGGTGGGAGAATGGCGTGAACCCAGGAGGTGGAGCTTGCAGCGAGCCGAGATGGAGCCACTGCACTCCAGCCTGGGTGACAAAGCGAGACTCCGTCTCAAAAAAAAAAAAAACAAAAAAAGAATTCATTAATCAGTCATACCACCTCAAAAATATGTGTGGATACAATCATACAAGAGATTAGGGATACTAAAATGAATGAAAAACAAACCTTACTCCTGTAAAGCATGCTATTTTGAGAGGACATACATATAAACAAATAATTTTAAGGTATGATATATTTCCTAATATTGGAAGTTCAGAGAAGACCATTGAATGAAGTAACTTTCAGACTGAGTTGTGAGGATAGGTGTGACTTCTCTAGGTGCGTGAGTGAGGGTGATCTCTCATAGGAATGAAATAGTATGATACGTTTTTGGAATGGAAGAGTATTTGTTTAGCCTGGAGTGTGATGGAGAAGGAGGACCTGAGGCTGGAGAGGAATGTGGGGGTCAGGTCAAAGGGTGCCTTGTGGACTTTACTAAGAATTTTAGCCTGCACAAAACTAAATTACCACAGGTCCCTGCCCCTTTTCCTTCACTGCATATTTCCTCATTAAGACCAGAAATCGGAGAAAATCCACATCCATATTTTCTCTTATCCTGACATTCAGGAGGGTGCCTCCTTTTAAAGATAGCTCTAAACCACACCTTCTTTCTCTAACATCACTCTCTTTACCATCTTTCATCTGGATTTTTGCAATAGATCCATATGTGTTTTATTTGCCAAGAATTTCACTTTCCCATATATTCGCCTTAATGCTTTGTAAGTAATTTCTTAAAAAGTAAGTTTTAATAATGTTACCGGCTTACTGAATGTAACTTATTACCTCACTTACACATGAAATGCTTTTATTTTTCTTTCCCAATGCTTTGTCACTTCCTGGAAATCAGACATGCTTAGTCATCTTTGTGTCTCCAAGAGCAGCTGCAATATAACACTGGCTTATAGTGAGATATAGTATATTATTGGTAGATTAAATAATTAAACATTCTTGAATTTCATTAATGCCTTCAAATTATCCCCATTGAAAAAAAAAAAACTAAAAGAAATGGCTTATTTCGTTTTGCTTTACTTCCCAAACTCATATACTAATTTGATTCTCTGAGTTTTTTATCTTTGCTCTTTGCACATATATTTTGCTCCAAAGCAGAAAGATAAAAAGCTAATCAAATATCTTGTGTCTTATTATCTTGCTTCTCAGTCTGCATAAACATCAACTGTCTGAATAATTAAGTACCCTCTCCTGAGAGCCTATGAGATCGCATACATTATTCCACACCATTTATAGGGTACAGTTGTTTCTGCAACTAGTAAACGATCAGTAATCTTTAGCTAATGCTGAGTGTAAATATGTAGCCTATATATATAACTTTTTCTTTTACTTGCTGTTTTAGGGTCTTCTATTTCATTTTGCATTAAAATTCTATAGGATAATTTACTTGAGATATATATGCTATGTGAATGATATCAAGGAATTCATGAGGTGTTGCTGATGGCAAAATGATGTTTAGGTATATATTATTCTAAGAATTTAAACTCCTCATTCAGGAAGTTAAAAAGTATGTAATGAAAACCTGAGGATCATATGCATAATTTTATACAGACAGCATGTGAGCACTAATGACTAACATAAGGAATGACAAACACACAATGAGGTTACTTGGAGGGAGACTGTGGTAGAATGGTGAATCATCTCTTTTGTATTTAAAAGGAGAAGACAGGTTTTCTATCATTTTCTGCTTGAAAATGTGTAACTTGTGAATTAAACATACAACTGTATGCCTAGAAAACAAATACACACACACACACACACACACACACACACACACACAAATTACTGTACCAAAAAAAACTTGGACTTTTGGAGAGATGAAAGGCTCCTGATGAATGTTCAGTTGTTTGTAGATGGTTTATCTTTTTATCTGCTCTGGGATATGTGAGCCTTACTGAGCATGAATGTAGTGGAAACAATGCTATGTGTTCACCATATCCAGTTTCATATTTCTCTTTCTCAGGTTTATGGAAAACTATACTTCCCATACCTTTTTGTTGTGTGCATGGCTGGCCATGTGGACAGTTCTGTCCAAATAAATGCATGCAAAAATGAAATGTGCTACTTCCAAGTTTTTGCACAATTTTCCAGTCAATCCCTTCCTCTACTTAAGCAATTAAAGATGCCTAGAATTGAGATGGTTGACACTCAGAGACACAATCAAGTCATTCTTGATAAAATTTATTCCCTAGAAAATTGCCTTCCTAACACACGTTATGAGAGTAAGAAATAAAATGATGTTATGTGAGGTAATGAGATTCGAGATTCTCTGACTCCTCTTTTCCTCCTTTCCCCCCATCTCTCTCTCTCTCTTTCTTTTTCCTGCAGTGCAGCATTTTTTAACAGGACTAATACACTGTATTTCCCTTCAGCTTCCCTTTCCTTTCTTTGAAATCTATTCTGTTTATAGAATCTGCACCTTTTCTCTGCTAGAAGTCTCTTCACCAAAAATGATCCTTTAGCACTGTGGGGATAAAGCAATTTGAAACTGCAAAATTTTGTCTGAATTGAGAAAATAGTTTTTATTTGGTGTTAATACTCTCAGGTCATTTGTTTTCTGCACACAACATATACATTCCTAATAAAACACATTTTCTGCTTCTATGTTAATTTGAATGTGAGGAATCATTATGTATGTATCTCTCTTTTTTTCAGTTTCTACCTACTCAGCAACATCGGAAATAACTATAGGCTTATCTGACAAGTTACTGTATAGGTAGATTTAAGAAATAAAGAGGTCAACTGTCTTTTTGGGGGGTGTGAATTTCTAGGCAAAAACATACAACTGCTGTGCCATCAGGTTGATAACCAGTGTTTTCACTGTTGGCTTAAATTTAATATTTTAACTAATTATATTTATGATAGTTTTAGTCTAAGGCTAGTAAATCGTCAGGTAAAAACAATGGCACATCTACTGGAACACTTAGGGACCCAGGCATGCAACTTATTATTAGCGAGCTCACAAAATCAACTTCACAATAAATAAACAAGTGATCATTTGTGTTTTTCTACCTTCCTAGCTTTAACAATCTATGTCAATATGAAGTTATGACTTCACCTCATTTTATTGTCACCCACCATGCTCAACCCCAGGCAAAAGAAATATTAGGATGTTTCTCCAAACTCAAAGTAACATCAAAATGCAGAGACCCAGAGAAATTTGGATAAGAAAAGTCAGGAATTGCATCAGGATGTCTGAAATTCTAATTTGGGGATTTTTTAAACAGTATTTATACAACTTATTTCATCCTAAAGGGGACGTTGTATGTGAGTTCATGTGCACATATTAATAGAATAAACACTTTAAAGTCAGCAGCTGATTTGTAGAAATTCAAGCACTAGCTTCTCAGAAAATGTAGCACCTGTCACAGTTCTCCTAAGTCATAAATATAGAAAGAAGGGATATAGTAAACTGCACATCAGACATACACACATTTCATTCTGTACTGCCTCTGACAGGGCCAATCTGGAAACATAGTGAAGCCTAATGGGTAAAACATGATTCAAATGAGCATCCTAACGATTTTAAATAAACTTTCCTAAATATCTACAATGTAAAGTGCATTGTCCACAATTTGAAGTCCACAGATATATAAAATACGTTCCCTGCATTTGAGGGATTCAAGTCTATGCTGGGCAGCAGCAAATATATATGTCTACAACAGGCCTCTCTCTAGATAGACAGATAAAAGGTTTTCTATTCTAAATATCAAATAATTTATATTGGAATTCAGAAAAAAGGTAAAAGTTGATGTTCTAGAATCAAGTAAGAAAACTTCTTAGTGGATATGACATTTGGAAACCGTAAAGAAACAGGACTTTGATAAGTAAAAAGTTTGAGCGTTGGACTGACTCATTCAGAGGGCATAGGCTGATGTGAGGTGAGAGGAGGCAGGGGGAACTCACAGGCAGAGGCAGCCGCCTTACTCCATGTAGTAAGAAAGGACTAGGGAGGATGGAGTTCGGGCACAAAAAGTAGTCACTTCAACAAG
Organism: Rhinopithecus bieti; assembly: GCF_001698545.2. NCBI lineage: Eukaryota > Metazoa > Chordata > Mammalia > Primates > Cercopithecidae > Rhinopithecus > Rhinopithecus bieti. The sequence goes on from NW_016804853.1 coordinate 2,586,949, forward strand.
AATAGAGATTTGCCTGAGGGAAAACAAGACAGAAAGGTGCTAGATAATAGGAAGTCTATAATGCCTGGGCAGAGCTTTTCTTTAATTTTGTCTGTACTTATAAAGAAAAAGGAGACCTGAAAGAACAAAGGACCGAAAGAATACTTAAACATGTATATTTGGATTATAAAAATTTTAACCAGGCATACATTCTGGCTTATGTTTATAGCTGGAAGCTATAAACATATAAACATATAAAAATCACTCTACACACTTTCTAAGTTAAATGACTTCATTGTTTTGAAAACATAATTCATTTGAATACAAAAAATCAATATAAAAATTTAAATAATACAGAAAAGCACAAATGTCAAAGAGAAAGTATAAAATCTTCCCAGGCTCCATCCACTGCCATTGTTAACTTTAGAAAAACCTCATTATAGACATGGCTTTCTCCATCTCTCTATTTTAATTAATTTAATGAGATAACAATTTCATATAAATTGCATCATGCTATATTGTTATTTTTAATGAAACAGAATTGTCATTCAATAAATTAATATAGTTTAAGTGAGCTTTTTCACCTAAAAGAAATATGTATGGTTAATAAAGGTTATTGGGCTACCTTAAATCTTTCATAGATGGAAGTATATTTTTCAACTGCCTGTTTCAATTTCAGAGAATGGTTTATGATCCATGCTTAAAATGATTAGCTAGTAGACTCTTCTTTTTCCCTCTGCTCTCCCTCACTTGCCAGTTTTTGTAAGTTACATTATTATTTATATATTGTTAAAGTTGATAAAATTTGTATGCTGCTTTAAAACCTTCATTTCCAGAGGTGTTTGGTAATTATTCTATTTTTAAATGGATTCAGTGTTGTCAGCCAGTACTTTTATGACAGGTTTTCCATTTCACATTTTATTTTGTTTTGCTTCACCACTTAGTTGACTGGAGTTATTTATCAAGTTTGCTAATTTTTTTCTTTCAAAAATGGTCCATAAATACTCTATTCCTTGAGTTTCTGCATGCTTGGAAATAACTCATTTTCTATTATTTTGTCCTGTTTTATTATACTTGAAGGAAAATTTGATTATTTATAAAATCTTGGCTTCGGTTTTCATTTTTCCTTAGAACTTTGTAGCTATTGCACCATTATATTTTGGTATTTAATGTTGCTGTAGAGAAATTTAAGGCAAGACTGAATTTTATTTTCCACTATAGGTGACATGTTTTATTCTGCCCAATTACCTGAAAAATACTTTCTTCCTATTTGAAGTTCAGTAAATTAGTCATTTAGCATTGCCAATTGCCCATTAGCTACTATTTTTCTGAAATATTTTATAATGTATTTTAAATGTTACCTTTATTTCTTTCTATTGTACATTCTAAAGTTAGATTCTGTCTCACTTTTGGGGCTCTACTTCAAGGGCAAAAATTATTTTGGATGATTTCTGTCCGGTATTTAAGATTATCACCTTCATTTTTGTTGCTTTCATCTTTCTGTCATTTTATCCTGAATTCAGTGTGATTTTCTCAAACCTCCCCTTATTTTATAATTTGATTTTAATCTAACCCTTTGTTGTCTCTTGATGTTTCTAAATTATTCAGTGTCCTATAATCAGTGTTATTTTGGGTTTTTACTTTTTTTCTATCTCTGTGATATCCATTTTATAATATTTTATTTTAATATTATCTCATCTTTGAGTTTTATTTTAATGATTCATGACATTTATTAAGTTTTCATGGATGGGGAAATGCATTTTGTTCCTAAGGCTGTATTTTAACTGAGGTAGTATTTCTTTTAAAATAGGTATTTATTTTTTTCTTGTAAAATGTGTGAATTGTTGTGCCTTTTTCCTTACTATTGATAATGCTTAATGCTAGCAACTCAGTCTAGATTTTCTTAATGCATAGGGTAGGTTCCTTTATTTACTTGTTGGCAAGATGTTTGGCTATTATTTATTTCATCACACTGTGGAATGAGGACTTAAGTATGTTATTTGATTATCTCCTTTGTGGCATAATAGTAAGTTGGTAGGACAGGTAGAGGAGGATAGTTCTCTTTACCCCAAATAAAGTAAATTATAGTAAACGTTTTTTCATCTCTTATGGGAAGGGATCCTTTTTCGTAGTGATGTCTGGGCATTCTGCTTTTATGGGGGCAAGTCTCATGAATTCAAATATTTTCCTCATTTTTGCAGAACCTTGAATCCCATGTTTCTATCAGAAAGAATCATTTTCTACTGTTGGCATCCTTAATTTCACGTATTTCTCCCCAGCAGAGCTTTTTGTGCTTACTTCTCACCTCACATACCATCCTCTTGTCAGTAGGAAGAGAGAAGAGACAAGCATGATCACTCTCTCCATTTCTCTCCAAATCAATGTGTGTGTAAGGATGCTCAGGATCCATGATCACCCACAAATAATTCTAAAGTGGGGTGAAGTTAAAGCCACACTGTGACAGAACCTTCTGCCTCTTTCCTTGGTTGCTTCTTAAATTCGTCAGCATGAGGCCATACTCCTTTCCTTATGTGATTGTTTGTGGCGAATGATGTCTGTCTGTATTGTCTTTGACTAATTGATTAGACTTTACTAGTCATTGCTACCCAGAGATCCCCATTTATTTTTCTTTCTTTTTGTCATTTATGAGCCTATCTAACACTAGCCACTGACAATATCTGTTTATCAGCAGTGTGAGGGGAAAGATGAAATAAAAATATAGGCATGAATTAAGACCTACTCTTGAGCATGCTTCTTTTTCAATTTAGGGTTAAAGAAAATGACTCAGATGGTACGGAAGGAAGAGAAAATGAAGAAAGGAAGAAATTTAGCGTAGATTGATTGGGAATTTCGGTACTGTCTTTATTATAGCTACCTGGCCATATTGATTAAGAATTGTCTGTTAGTAAGAATAGAGAATGAAACTGTAAGAACCGACTGCTGGACGTGGCCATGGTTGCTCGTGGTCGCAGCTACTCGGGATGCTGAAGTGGGAGTATCACCTGAGCTTAGGAAGTGGAGGCTATAGTGAACCACCAAGATCATGCCACTGCACTCCAGCATGGACGACAAGAGTGAGACCCTGTCTAAAAAAGAAAAAAGAACCAAAGAGTCTATGTTCTGGCATGAGTGGTTGGGATATAAAAAACCAAAAAAAAAAAAAAAAAAAACCCTTATGGAGTAGTCTTAATTTTGTATTTTTGTAAGAGAAGCAATGATAGGTCATAAAATCTAAGGTCTTTACTAAAATAGGTGGGTAGAATTGGTAGATAAAACATTGTGATAATGAAAATATGTAGCCAACTTATTGACAGACTGAACTTCAGGTTCAGACTGTCAAACTGAACAAACAATAGACTGAACAAACAAAACATGTCTATTTTTCTCACTTATGTAGCTCTCAAATATACTTTGTTGGAGGTGTTCTGTGCCCTCAACATACCCACAGATTTATAGTTAATTTTTATTATGAGAAAAGACAAATTGTAATATCTGAGATTGAATTTTAGTATTCAAGAGTTCCAGCTAGCTTAAATCAAAAATTCAATCACAAGTTCAGTTCAAAGACTCTCATCTCCCCTTACCTCAGCCCTGACACAGGACTTGGGGATGTTCAGTGGAGAAGATGAATGCATTCTCATTTTCACTCTTGCTCTACCTAGTTTATTCGCTGCTTTGATTCTTCAAGGACTTGGCCAGGAGAAAGGAGGAACTGTGAGTATTTCTCAGAGCCTGACCAAGGCAGTTCGCCTCATCCTTTGTCACTTTTAACAGTCTCACAATCTTGCCACCACTTTCTTGGCTCGTGAAATCTCAGGAAGATTGTCCAAAATATTTACCTTATCTGTAATATTCTTGTCCCCAGGAGAACTCGCACATCTCTTCCATGTCAAACATAGGGAGTGCAAGCTGCTGCCACTGTCCTTCTTTTCTGTGGGGCTTGCTACTAAAAGTTGTTTAAGCTGGTTTTCTAGCTTCTCCAGTTGCAAGTAAAGGTAGGCACTGGTCTCTCTGTTTATATACTTTAACTTTCTGTGACACCTGTCTTGTGATTTTCCACTGTGTTTCTCTTAATGGTGTGAGGACAACTTCAGCTTATCAACCACTGATCTGGGGAGCACAATGCAGTCTCTTCTTCTTTCAAACACTCCTAGATTCATCAACATTTTCCTTTTCTTTTCTTTCTCTTTCTGACATTTTCATGTGGAAGGACGTCCTTGGTTCCCCTCTCCTAGGGGGAGGAAATGACTTATTTGATTGATGAGTTTGGGATAGTACACAGGCAAGTTTAAATCAGTCTCTGCTTTTTCCTCTTTGGATATGGCTGCAGAAGACAAGCATATGTGTCTTTTACCAATGGGTAAAAGATCTGTCTTTGCAATTGATGATAATCTTAGAGGTGGGTGTAGGTTTGAGATAAATTCAATTAAATGGCATATTAGATCTAGGTACATTGGCCTACAAACCTTGGAAAGTAAACATAAGTGGAATTTGGATGCAAAACCACACTTAAAGTGTAAACATTTTGTGTATCCAGTCATGGCTATTTTTACCCTGACAATTTGCTGCATCCTGCCCAAGCAACTTAAAGCCTGAGGTGACATGATATTTTGACTTCTATAGCTCATGGCAGCTTTCTCCATTTGGAGTGTCTGTTTATATACATTCAAGACTGAGTATGCCTTAGCCAAACACCAGGCAAGGACTGAGCATGTAGGGAGATGGAAAGGTGCATGTAACCTGAAGCTAGGTGAGCTTCACAATCACAACAGTCATCAAATACAAGTTACAGCCATCTGTTTTTGAACTGCACAGTTACAGAATAGCCTGTAGTTATATACAACAACAACAAAACAAAACAAAACAAAACCTGATATTTACTAAATCTTGTTAAGGATAAGGGTAGTTTTTTGTTTTTTTGTTTGTTTGTTTGTTTTTTGTTTTTTTCTTTTTCCAGCTGAATCTGTAAGCAGCTCCTTCAAACTGCATATCAATAGTGTATCCTTATGTGACTGGTTGCCTGGGATGTTCCCCTCTTTTATGTTGTTGGCCTCCTGTTCCATCCTATTTAACATGTGTTGCCTGGAATGATATAGTATGCAGTCACCCAAGCTACTGAACAGTACGGTATTAGCTTTAAATTATTAATGAAAAGCCTAGGTTTGCAGTATCAATAGGTTCCCCAAAATTCAGTTCCTTTTGATGTTTGAATTGCATTTAGGACTCATATAGGAAACAGTACAAGGAGAGGATAACTGCCTGGAATCATGTGGATTATACACTGTGCCTCTGTAAATTAATGTTCTATAATGGAAGTTTTCACATACACAAAAATAGAGACAGTAGTGAAATAAACATTTTTGGACCTAGAACCAACAATACTTGCTTAATTTAGCCCCCCACCCAACCCTAGCACCACCCTTTATTTTAGAGCATTATGAAGTAACTCTTAAGAATCCAATCATGTCAAATATAAATAAGTTAGTATTTGTAACACTTTTTTTTATTTTGTAATGGACTTTGTAAACTTTTTTATTTTGTAATGGATTTTGTAAACTTAACAAAAATACTATGAACACACTCAGTGTTAATCATTAATTATTTTAAACAAATAAATGGCTCTTTATTTAATATTTAATTATTCAATCATTGATTAATATAAAATACTTACTGGCATCAGACACACAGTTCACATTTTACTTTGCCCAAAAGTTTTCCAAAAATTGTTCATTTTAATAAGAGTCCAATCAAGGTCACACACTGAATTGGACTGATACTCTCTGAGATTTCTTTTTATCTGGAGCAGTTCCTTCTTCCACTTCTTTTTTCTCCATTTATGTGTTGTACAAACCAGGTCATCTCTCTGGTGTAATTTTTCACATTCTGTAAAATGTAGTACTATTTAACATGTTCCTCTAGCTCCTGAATATCTCATAAGTTGGAGGAGGGTTACATGTAGAGGTACATTTAGACTCAGGAACAAAAAATTTTAATACACTTACATAGTTCCAAGTATTTCCATTTGTATATTCTTAGTAAAGGTTGAACCACAGGTTCAACTTGTGTCAGTCTCACATCTCTGTCTTAAAGTTCAAATAATCTTGTACCTAATGGATTAGCAGACATTGATTGTCCTTGATTTGATCCATTCTCTTTCATTTGCGTATCATTCATTCTCCTTGAATTTATTCGCTGTGATTCTTATATAAAGGGAAATTTTTTATCACCAATTCTTTGATTTGTCTCAAGATGGTCATTATAGGACAGGCTGGACAGATACTTGCTTCTTTTTCTGTATTTATATTAGTTGAGGGTATGGCTAGCCTGTTTTACACCATGGTTAAAAAACTACATGGAGAGGTAAGGATGTCTCAAGCATGGGATTATTCAGCTTAGCAGTGAGGAAGATCAGGAATTCAGGACGATGCTTTTGGCCAACTCAGAATTCATTGAGCTCATATGACCCATAGAAAAATTCACAGCACAAAATTTAGAGTTATATTAGGAAAATAAATATGCCAGAAGGGAATAAAAAGAATAAGGAAAATATAGTCAACTCTAGCAACCAAAACTAATTATGTATATAAGGAACAAAAAATACAAGAAACAGATTGGCATGTTAAAACTCATCCAAGTTTGCTAAGCCCCTCAAAATATGAAAGAAATAGAACACTTTTCTTTGGCCTGAGCATTTTCCAAGCAAGGGACAATGGCAAGAACCACAGATGCTGCAAAGAGAGCACAGAAACTTAGGCTCTACACTCAATGCACCACTTAGTAGTAAATAACTCAAAATTAAAAGCCAAAGTAAAATAATAAATTTGTATATGTAGGAAAGTTTCCTAAAGTAAGAGCCATTGATGAAAAATATATAATGTTGTAAAAAAGGGCCTCCAATATCATTTTCTGAGAAGAGAGAAAGTGATCCATAGTTTAAAATTATTAACAGAATGGACTACTTCTTCAAAGTGATTTCAGTTCTTAGTTCATGGACTCCAGATAACTGCTATAAATCTATTGATATCTTGGTAATGCTAAGACCAGAACTTGATCTGCTCGTGTTAGATCAATGCTATGGCAAGCTTTTGTACTATGTTAAATCTTTGGATTCTTTGAAAAGTGATGCACATCAGAAAACTTCTTTTGAATTCTGAGACTTTGAAAGGAATACACCCATAAAGTAGTATAGACTAGGCTCCAGCTGATGAATTTAAGAATCTTTTGGAAACCACTAATTACAACTGAATAGACTAAGAAATTTGAAGGAAGAATTCTGAGTCCGAATTTCTCTTAATTTAAATCTTCAAAGTATTTAGATATGTGAACGTTAGTTAATAAGGACATGTAGTATTTGGATTTTAATTTTTCCCCATGAATTTGATAATGGGAGGAGTTTTATATTCCACTGTGAAACATCTTATTGATGGCCTCTTATTGGCATGCCTTCTTCAAAATGACATCTGGTTAGCAGCAATTAAGATGGTCTCTCTAACATTTTGCTAAATGGAGAGAGGTAAAACTAGGACTGGCAGATAATCTCATACTAGAATTTAGATGTAAGTGCCTGAGAAATAAACACTGATTATAGGTGTATAAAACTAATGGCAAACAAATATGTAGTCTTTTCTCTAAATCTTTATCCATTATAATTGCTTTATATATTAATTCATTTAATTATTATAACAACACTATCAGGTAGGTTCAGTTGTTTTTACCCCTTTTTAATCAATGGCAAAGTTGAGGCATAGATAGGTAAAGTCATTTGCCAAAGATTATAGAACTGGTAAGTGGCAAATAGTTGGATTCTAAATAATATGGTTTCAAATAGAGGAGAATTAAGAAAAGTCAGCCCAGAGGTCAGTTCATAAAATACTCAATATAAAATGCTTTTTTCATGTAATATTCAGCCAAAATATGTAAGAAAGAATAGAATGCTTTCAACCACAAGAGATTTTCCACTCTCAACTCAAAATCCAGACACTATATCATCTCAAAATGGGGAAGATGCAACTATAAATCCCACAGGAATTATGTATGAGATAAAGTAACAATAAATTCTTCTATAATTCAAGCAGTCCCCAATACTCTCCGTTCACTCTAACACTACCATGCGATGTTCATAAAATCAGAAAGACTACAAAGTATATAAATCAAATCTTAAGAATGTGTTTGAAAGCCTTGAATTTAACTCCTAGTATAATAAAGAAGAAGAAAACCAGTAATATAAATGGGGATGTAAAAGTAAAAGAGCAAAACAAAATAGAGGCGGGGTTCAAGATGGCTGATTAGATGCAGCTAGTATGTGCCTCTTCCACAAAGAGGAACCAAAATAGAAAGTATGATATAATCTGAGTATTTGTCTCCTCCAATTCTTATATTGAAATATCATCCACACAATGTTGGAGGTCAGGCCTAGTGGAAGGTGTTTGGGTCATGGAGATGGATCCTCATGTAGGACTTGGTACTATTCCTGCAGTAATTAATGAGTTCTCACTCTATTAGTTAATGCAAGAGCTGGTTGTATAAAGAGCCTGGCAACTCCTCCTTTTCCTCTTGCTCCCTCTCACCATATGACATGCCTGCTCTCCCTTTCCCTTGTTTTTCATTTTTATCTGTGTTATTGCAAATGACAGGATCACATTCTTTTTTATGGCTGAATAGTACTTCACTGTGTATATGTAGCACATTTTCTTTATTCATTGGTCTGTCGATAGGCATTTAGGTTGCTTTTGAATCTTGGCTATTGTAAATAGTGCTGCAATAAACATAGGAGTGCAGTTACCTCTTTGACATACAGATTTCATTTCCCTTGACAGATACCCAAATAGTAGGATTGCTGAATCATAGGGCAGCTTCGTTTTTATTTTTTTTAGGAACCTCTATACTGTTCTCTATAGGGTTATACTAATTCATGTTCCTACCAACAGTGTACAGGACCTCTCTTTTCATTCCCTTTTTATGCTCACCAGGATTTGTCATTGCTTGACATTTGGATAAAAGCCATTTTCAATGAGGTGACATAATATCTTAATGTGTTTTTTTTCTTCTACTTTTGTTTTTTTTTAAATTTTAATAGGTTTTGGGGAAACGGGGTATTTGGTGACATGGATAAGAACTTTAGTGGTGATTTCTGAGATTGTGGTATACCCTCACCCAAGCAGTGTACACTAAACCCAATGTGTAGTCTTTTATCCCTCACCCCCTTCCACTCTTTCCCCTCAGTCTCCAAAGTCCAGTATATCATTCTTATGCCTTTAAGTCCTCATAACTTAGCTCCCACTTGTAAGTGACAACATACGATGTTTGGTTTTCTATTTCTGAGTTACTTCACTTAGAATAATGTTCTCCAATTCCATCCAGGTTGCTCTGAGTGCCATTATTTCATTCCTTTTTATAGCTGAGTAGTATTCCATTATATATACATACCACATACATGCATACCACATTTTCTTTATCCACTCATTGATTGAGGGCATTTGGGCTGGTTGCATATTTTTGCATTTGTGAATTGTGCTGCTATAAACTTGCATATGCAAGTATCTTTTTCAAGGAATGACTTACATTCCTCTGGGGAGATAATGACTTCTTTTTCCCTGGGTAGATACCCAGTGGTAGGATTGCTGGATCAAATGATAGATCTATTTTTATTTATCTAAGTAATCTCCACACAGTTTTCCATAGTGATTGTACTAGTTCACATTCCCATCAGCAGTGTAAAAGTGTTCCCTTTTCATCACATTCATGCCAAGATCTATTTTTTTATTATGACCATTTTTGTAAGAGTAAGATGGTATTATATTGTGGTTTTGATTTGCATTTCCCTGATAATTAGTGATGTTGAGGATTTTATCATATGTTTCTTGGCCATTCACATATCTTTTTTTGAGAACTGTCTATTCATGTCCTTAGCCCACTTTTTGATAAGAATTTTTCTTTCTTGCTGATTTGTGTGAATTCCTGTAGATTTTTGGATACTAGTACTTTGTCAGATGCATAGTTTGCAAAGGTTTTCTCGCACTCTGTGGGTTGTCTGTTTTCTCTGCTGATTATTTCCTTTGTTGTGCAGAAACTTTTCAGTTTAATTAAGTCCCATCAATTTATCTTTGTTTTTGTTGAATCTGCTTTTGGGTTCTTGGTCATAAAGTCTTTTCCTTAGCCAATATCTGGAAAGGTTTTTCCAATGTTATCGTCTAGATTTTTTTATGGTTTCAGGTCTTAGATTTAAGTCTTTGGTCCATCTTGATTTTTGTATAATGTGAGAGATGAGGATCCCATATCATTCTTCTACATGTGGCTTGCCAATTATCCCAGCATCATTTATTAAATAGGGTGTCCTTTTCTCATAAAACACTTTATGTTTTTGTTTGCTTTGTCAAAGAACAGTTGGCTGTAAGTATTTGGGTTTATTTCTGGGTTCTGTATTCTGTTGCATTGGTCTCTGTGCCTATTTTTATACTAGTACCATGCTGTTTTGGTGACTATAGCCTTACAGTATAGTTTGAAGTCAGGTAATGTGATGCCTCCAGACTTTTTTTCCTTAGTCTTGCTTTGGCTATGTGGGTAATTTTGGGTTCCATTTAAATTCTAGGATTTTTTTCTAGTTCTATGAAGAATAATGGTGACATTTTTATGGAAATTACATTGAATTTGTAGATTGCTTCTGGAAGTATGGTCATTTTGACAATATTGTTTCTACCTATCCATGAACATGGGATGTGTTTTCGTCTGTTTATGTCATCTATGATTTCTTTCAGCAGTGTTTTGTTGTTTTCCTTGTAGAGATCTTTCACCTCCTTGTTTAGATATATTCCTAGGTTTTTTTGTTTTTGTTTTTGTTTGCAGCTATTGTAAAATGAGTTGAGCTCTTGGTTTGATTTTCAGCTTGGTTACTGTTGGTGTGTAGCATTGCTACTGATTTTTGTATATTAATTTTGTATTTTGAAATGTTACTGAATTCATTAATCAGTTCTATGAGCTATTTGGATGAGTGTTTGGGGCTTTCTAGATATATGATCATATCACTGGTGAACAGTAAAATTTGACTTCCTCTTTACCAATTCAGATTCCCTTTATTTCTTGAGCTTGTCTGATTGCTCTTGTTAGCACTTCCAGTCATATGTTCAATAGATAATTGTGAAAGTGGGCATACTTGTCTTTTACTGGTTCTCAGGGGAATACTTTCAACTTTTTCCTATTAATATAATGTTGTCTGTGGTTTGTCACAGATGGCTTTTATTACCTTAAGTTGTGTGCCTTCTATGCCCATTTTGCTAAGGGTTTAATCATAAAGGGATGTTGGATTTTATCAAATGCTTTTTCTGTATCTATTGAGATGATCATATAATTTTTGTTCATAGGTTTGTTTACATGGTATATCTTATTTATTGACTTTCATCTGTTAAATCATCCCCGCATTTCTGGTATAAAACTCAACTGAACATGGTGAATTACCTTTTGATATGTTGTTGGATTTGGTTATTTAGTATTTCTTACAACAGTATGCATTTATGTTCATCAGGAATACTGGCCTGTAGTTTTCTTTTCTTGTTATGCCCTTTCCGGCTTTTAGGGTGGCACTGGCTTCACAGAATGATTTAGATAGGTAGGTCCCTGTTTCTCTATTTTTTGCAATAGTGTCAATAGGATTGGTAACAATTCTTCATTGAATGTCTGATAGAATTTAGCAGTGAATCTGCCTAGTCCCAGACATTTTTTGTTGGCAATTTTTCTTTTGTTACTAAATCTTGTTAATGGCCTATCAATTTTATTTTTTCAAAAAAACCCAGGTTTTTGTTTAATTTATTATGTTTTTTGTTTTAATTTCATTTAGTTCTGCTCTGAGTTTTGTTATTTCTTTTTTTCTGTTTGGTTTGGAGTTGTTTTTTTCTTGTTTCTCTATTTGAGGTACGACCTTAGATTGTCTACTTGTGCTCTTTTGGATAACTTGCGTCACTATTATCATTCAGTTCAAAGATTTTTCTTATTTTCATCTTGATTTCATTGTTAACCCAGCAATCATTAAGGAGTAAGTTATTTAATTTCCATGTGTTTGCATGATTTTGAGGTTTCCTTTTGGAGTTAATTTCTAATTGTATTCCACTGTGGTCTGAGAAAGTACTTGCTATAATTTCAATTTTATTAGATTTATTAAGACTGTTTTGTGGCCTATCATATGGTCTATCTTAGAGAATGCTCCATGTGCTGATGAATAGAATGCATATTCTGCAGTTGTTGAGTAGAATGTAATATAAATATGTTATGTTCTTTTGTTCTGAATATTTGTTTAAGTTCATTTTATCTTTGTTGGCTTTCTGTTTTGATGACCTGTCTAGTGCTGTCAGTGGAGTATTGAAGTTCTTCACTATCATTCTGTTGTTGTTTATCTCATTTCTTAGGTCTAGGAGTAATTGTTGTATAAATTTGGGTGCTCCACTCTTAGGTGCATATATATTTAGGATTGTGATATCTTCCTGTTGGACTAGTCCTTTGATTTTATATAATGTCCCTCTTTGCTTTTTTAAAACTGATTTCATTTTAAAGTTTGTTTTGTTCAATTTAAGAATAGCTACCCCTGCTCGTTCTTGGTGATCATTTGCATGGAATTATTTCCCCACCCCTTTACTTAATGTGAGTTCTCATGTGTTAGGCAAGTCTCTTGAAGACAGCAGATACTTGGTTGGTGAACTTTTATCAATTCTGGCATTCTGTGTTTTTTAAGTGGAACCTTTAGGCCATTTACATTCAACATTTGTTTTGAGATGTGAGGTACTATTCTATTCATCATGCTAGCTGTTGCCTGTTGTTGTTTTTTCATTGTGTTATTGTTTTGTAATTTTTGTGAGGTTTATGCTTTAAAGAGGTTCCATTTTGGTGTATTTTGAGGATTTGTTTCAAGATTTGGGGCTCTTTTTTACCAGTTCTTGTAGTGGTGACATGGTAGTAGTGAATTCTCTCAGCATTTGTCTGGAAAAGACTGTGTCTTTATTGCATTTATGAAGTTTAGCTTCACTGGATACAAAATTATTGGCTGACAATTTTTTTTTTTCTGGAAGCTAAAGATAGGACCCCAATCCCTTCTAGCTTGCAGGGTTTATGCTAAGAAATCTGATGTTAAAGCTAAAATGTTTTCATTTATAGGTTACCTGATGCTTTTGCCTGACAGCTCTTAAGATTCTTTCCTTCTTCTTGAGTTAAGCTTATCTGATGACTGTGTACCTAGGCAGTGATACTTTTGTGATGAATTTCCTGGGTGTTCTTTGACTTTCTGTGTTTGGATGTCTAGCTCTTTAGCAAGGCTGGGAAAATTTTCCTCAATTCTTCCCTCAAATATGTTTTCCAAACTTTTTGATTTCTCTTCATCCTGGGGAATACCGATGATTATTAGGTTTGGTCATATAACATAATCCCAAACCTCTTGGAGGCTTTGTTCATATTTTCTTAATCTTTTTTCTTTGTCTTTTAGATTGGATCCGTCCAAAAGCCTTGTCTTTGAGATCTTAAGTTCTTTTCTCTAATTGTTTGATCCGATTGCTGAGACACTCAGTGTATTTTGCATATCTCTAAGTGTGTCCTTTATTTCCAGAAGTTGTGACTGTTTTTTTATTTTTTTTTTTATTTTTTTTTTTATTTTTTACCTATGGTATTTCTCTGGAATTTTTTGTCCATATTCTGTATCATTTTCTTTTAATTTAAATTGGTATTCACCTTTCTCTGGTGCCTTCTTCAGTAGCTTAATAATCAACCTTCCGAATTATTTATCTGGCAATTCAGAGATTTCTTCTTGGCCTGGATCCACTGCTGGTTAGCTAGTGTGATATTTTGAGTGTATTAAAAACCTCGTTTTGTCATATTACCAGAATCGTTTTCCTGGTTCCTTCTCATTTGGGTAGACTATGTCAGAGGGAAGATCTGGGGCTCAAGGGCTGTTGTTCAGATTTTTTATTCAATGGGGTGCTCCCTTGATGTGGTGCTCTCCCCCTTCCCCTAGGGATGGGTCTTCCTGGTAGCCAAACTCAGTGATTGTTATTTCTCTTCTGAGCCTAGCCACCCAGTGGAGCTACCAGTCTCTGGGCTGGTAATGACGTGTGCCTGCGAAGAATCCTGTGATGGGAGCTGTCTTCAGGTCTCTCAGCCATGGATGCTAGCACCTGCTCTGCTGGAGGTAGCAGGAGAGTAAAGTGGACTTTGTGAGGACATTGGTTGTAGTTTTGTTCAGTGTGCTGGTTTTGTGTTGTTTGGCCTCCAGGCAGGAGGTGGCGCTTTACCAGGAGGTGACAGCATCAGCTGTGGTAATATAGGGAGGATACAAGCTTGCCCTAGGTTCACCTGTATGAGTATTTCAGGTGGTGGATGGGCCCATAGAGCCCCCAAGAGATTATGTCCTTTGTCTCCAGCTATGAGGATGGGTAGAGAAAGACCATCAATTTGGGGCAAGGTTAGGCATGTCTGAGCTAAGACTCTCCTTGGGTGGGTCTTGCTGACGTTGCCATGGGGGATGAGGGTGTGGTTCTCAGGCCAATGAAGTTACATTCCCAGGGAGACTATAACTGCCTCTACTGTGTCATACAGGTTCCCATGGAAGTGGGGAAAAGTCGGCAGTTACGGGCCTCACCCGGCTCTCACACAGCCCAAAATGCCAGTCTCACTCCCACTGTCCTCCCCCAATAGCACTGGGTTTATTTCCAGGCAGCTGGTGAGCAGGGCTGAGAACTTCCCCCAGGCTACGAGCCCCACTGATGAGAAAGCAAGCAAGGCTTTCAGCTTTCATGTCTTCCCACCTGTCACTGTTCCTGTACTTGTATCTGCCCTCTCCATTCACCCCTTCCCCAGATTCTGTTAAGGAAACTTCATGTTCGGTTGAAATTGTTACAAAGTTCAGCTGGAGGTTTCCTTCTCCCTATGTTCTTTCCCCAATTCCACCGGCAGCCCTCCCCAAAGACTTCTATGAAACAAAGTCAGGAGTGGCTTTCCTGGGGACTGAGAGTGCCCACAGGGCTCTTTTTGCTGCTTTGTCTACCCCTATAGTTTACTCAGCTCTCTAAATTTGTCTCAGCTCAAAGGTAAGGTAAGGTCAAATCCTTCTCACATGATCTGGACCTTCAGGTTCCCCAGTGAGGATGTGTGTCTGGGGCTGGAGGTTTCCCTTCTCATACTTTGGGCACTCACAGTTTTTCAGCTGTCTCATAGAGCCTGCAGCAGCAAGTCACTTCCTTCAAAGGATATGTGGATTCTCTCAGCTTTCCTGGTATGTTCCTGCCATAGTTACTGGAGCAAAAGCGTAAGTCTCCACATGCTACTCTGCCCATCCAAGTGGGAGCTACAAGTTAGTCCTGCCTCCTCCTCAATGTAGTTTTAATTTGTATTATTCTGATGATAAATGATGTTGAGCACCTTTTCATGTACTAGTTAGCCATTTTGTGTCTTTTAAATAGTATCTATTTATATCTTTCACACATTTTTAAATAGTAATAATAGATTGTTTTCCTATAGAGTTGTTTAAGCTTCTTATATATTCTTATATATTATATATTCCTATGTATTTTGGTTATATTTCCCTTGTTAGATGGATAGCTTGCAAATATTTTCTTCCATTTTGTATGTTTTCCCTTCACTTAATTGATTGTTTACTTAGCTGTCCAGAAGTTTTTTAACTTGCTGTGCTCCCATTTGTCTATTTTTGCTTTGGTTGCCTGTACTTATGTGGTTTTATCCAAGAAATCTTTGCTCAGGCCAATGTCCTGATTTTCTTTCAGGTTTTCTTTTAGTAGTTTCATAGTTGGAAGTTTCATAGATTTAAGTCTTTAATCTATTTTGATCTTATTTTTGTATGTGGCAGGAGATATGGGTCTAGCTCTATTCTTCTGCATATGGATATCCAGTTTTCCCAGCACCATTTATTGTGAAGAATATCCTTTTCCCAATGTATGTTTTTGGCACCTTTTTAGAATATGAGTTCACTGTAGATCTATGGATCTCTGTGTTTTCTTCTTTTCCATCAGTCTATGTGTCTGTTTTTCCAGCAGTACTGTGTTATTTTTGTTACTATAGCTCTATAGTAATATTTGGTGTCAGGAAATGTAATTACTCCAGATTGTTTTGTTTTGTTTGCTCAAGATGTCTTTGACTATTTTGGGTCTTTTTTGATTCCATATAAATTTGAGAAACACTAATTGGGAACGTATACTGAGACAGTGTGGAGGTGAAATGTGCGGTTGGAACCCACACACAGTCTTCACTGGGTCCTGCCTAATAGAGCCATGAGAAGAGGGCCACCACCCTCTGGACTCCAGAATAGTTTACAAATATTTTCTTCCATTTTGAAAAGTAAACAATACACTTTTCTTTTCTTTTCTTTTTTTTTTTTTTTTTTTTTTTTTTTTGAGATGGAGTGTCGCTCTGTTTCCCAGGCTGTAGTGCAGTGGTGCGATCTTGGCTCATTACAACCTCTGCCTTCAGAATGGACTCCAGAATGGTAGATCAATTAGCAGCTTCCATCCTGAATGTGAAAAAGCTGGATGCATCCAACCACAACCAGTGAGAGCAGCTGCAGGCACTGAATACTGCAAAGACACAGGGGCAGAGCTGCTCAAAGCCTTGGGAGTCTACTCTTCACAGCAATGTGCCATAGATGTGAGTCAAAGATTATGTTTCAATTTTAGTATTTAATGACTGTTCTGCTGGTTTTCAAACATGTATGAGGCCGTAGCCCCTTTCTTTTGGCTGATTTCACCCTTTTTGAAGGGTAATGTTTACCCAATGCCTACAACATGTTGTATCTCTGAATAAGCTGATGTTTTTGATTTTACAGGATCATAGTTGGGAGGAACTGCTTTGTGCTAGATGAGACTTTGGACTTTGAACTGTTGAGTTAATGATGGAATGAGTTAAGACTTTAAGGGAAAATTGGGAAAACATTTTTGCATTTTGCAATGCAAGAAGGACATGAGGTTTGGGGGTCTGGAGCAGAATGAAGTCCCATCAGAATCTCCTGTTGAAATGTAATCCCCGATGTTGGAAGTAGGGCCTGATGGAAGGTGATTAGATCATGGGGGTAGATTTCTCATGACTGGTGTAGCATCATCTCCTTGTTATTGTCCCTGTAAGAGTGGGTGCATTCCCATGAGATGTGATTATTTAAAACTGTGTAGCACCTTCCTTCTCTCTCTCTCATTCCTGCTCTGGCCTGCTATGTGCTTGCTGAAACTTCACCTTCCACCATGATTGTAAGGTTCCTGAGGCCACCCTAGAAGCAGAGCAGATGCCAGCATCATGCTTCCTGTAAAGGCTTCAGAACTGTGAAACCTCTTTTAACAATAAATTGCCCAGACTCAGGTATTTCTTAATAGAAATTCAAGAATAGCTTAATACAACTGCTATGGCCATGCTGGTGTCCAAGCTGCTAGATAATACCCTTTTACTCTAATGTTTTTGTTTGTTTGTTTTCTTAAGCAAAAGGAGTCTCCTCCCATGGCTGCCACAGCTGGAAATGTGCTTGGTCACACCTGAAGTCAGCACAGCCCTGGGTCTCACCCTGGGTCTGTGGCAAGTACTACCTGGGTGCAATTGCTATTTATTCAAGGTCCAAGGGCTCTTTGATCATCAAGTAATGAATTCTTCCAGGTCCAGTTCCTTCCCTTCAATGCAGCAGTCTTCCTTCTGGCCCAGGCTCTGTCTAAAAATGTCATCCAGGAGCTGGGGCCTGGAAAGGGGGCCACATGACTCCACCTGGCCCTATTCTACTGTGGCTGAGCTGCCATCCAAGTTGGAAGACAAAGTCCTCTTTACTTTCCCTTCTTCACTCCTCACATGGAAGGAAGGGATCTCTCCTCAAAGTGCATGTTATACTGCCTAGGGTTGGGGGGAGGGGTGATGAAAGCAGTCCCTTGGCCACCCTGGCCAGTGTCTCACTAGGTCATGCACACTCCAAATCCACTGGCTCTGAGCCCAGCACAGAATGTTGACTTGCCCAGAAATTTCAGTCCTTGTGACCTAGACTGCCTTTATAGTTTATTTAGGCCCCAGAGCACTTTAGCATGTGGTGGTAGGGCTAGCTGGAACTCAGGTTCTAATCAGTGAGATGGCAATTCCCTTTTGGTTAGGGCTGGTCTAAATGCTCCCTCCATGGGTACTGGTTGAATTCTGTCTCATGTTGCTTTTCTCTGACAGGGTAGCATTGAGTTTTAATGCAAAGTCTCACAATCACTACACTCTCTCTCCCCTATGCACACAGATCCTTTCTATGTGCCATGTGACTACTGCCAGGAGATGAGGTAGGGGTGGTGTTGGTAATTCAAATGGTCTTTCCTACTCTCTTCAGTGCCTTCTTTTTAAATATAATGTTAAAACCAATACTGTGGTTTCTCACCCGACTGGTTCTCATGAAAGTGTTTTCTCGTGTGGATAGTTGTTCAATGTGGTGTTCCTGCAGGGATAACCATCACTGGAGGGTTCTATTCAGCCATTTTGCTTTGCCTCCTCCAAGATCATAGTTTTTTGATCTTTCATGTTTTTCAAATATAAACATTTAATACTATAATTTTTTCTCTGAAGACTGCTTTAGCTGCATCTCACAAATGTTTATATGTTTTCATTTTCTTTCAGTTCAAAATGTTTTAAATTCTTTTTGTAATGTCTTCTTTGAGCCGCAAATTACTTAGAAGTGTATTGTTTAGGCCGGGTGCGGTGTAATCCCAGAATTTTGGGAGGCTGAGGCAGGCAGATCACAAGATCAGCAGTTTGAGACCAGCCTGGCCAATATGGTGAAACCCCATATCTACTAAAAATACAAAAATTAGCTGGGTGTAGTGGCGGGCACCTGTAGTCCCACCTACTAGGGAGGCTGAGGCAGGAGACTCACTTGAACCTGAAGGCAGAGGTTGTAATGAGTCAAGATCACACCACTGCACTGCAGTCTGGGAAACAGAGAGACATCTCAAAAAAAAAAAAAAAAAAAAAGAAAAGAAAAGAAAAGGGTATTGTTTAATTTTCAAAAAAATTGTGACTTTTCAGCATATTTTTGTTATTTTTAATTTATTGTGTTTTGGTCAAATAATACACTCTATATGATTTTTATCTGCTTTAATTTTGAGTCTTGTTTAATGTCCTAGCATATGATCTATCCACATAAATGTTCTATGTATAGTGAAAATAAATGTGTATTCTGCTGCTGCTGCGTGATATGTTTTATAAATGTCATTTAGCTTAGGTTAATTGAAAGCGGCATTCAAAGGTTACATATCTTATAGATTTTCTGACTTTTGTTCTATAAATTACTGATAGAAGACACAAATGTAATTATGAAGTAATATGAGATAAGATTTTTTAAAAAGCCAAATCATTATTAAATTTGGTGGGAGAACTTAGGCAACCACAACTTTTCTGTGTAGTAGGACTTGCCATGGGCTACGACTAACTTTAAACCTCGCTGATCACATAATTACACAGCTGTAAATGATAGTGTATATTTATATACACTACCTTTACTTCATACACTATACATATTATAATATAATTCTAAATATACCTACTAATAGTTTCAAATAAAATAAACAAATAAATAACTGGAATTGACACGGTGGTTGCTCTTGTGCATCTATATAGCATTCTGTATCTATTTTTAGAAAATGCCAAACTTGGGGATTATATATATACATATTTAGAGGAAGGAAGTTAAGTAAAATGAAATAACAGGAGTAAGAGAGAAAGTGGGAGGAAAGAGAAAGGGAGAGAGATGTAATCAATGTGTTCTACCACTTATTCTGAAACATCTTTTGACAAGTTTCTGGTGGCCTCAATCCTCTGGAGAGTGGTTTTCAACTTTGTTACCGTTACATCACACGTAACAGATGACACTTTATGTGTCACAGGCTCCCATGTGCAATGCTCAGAACACTGAATGCATCTCTATTGCTTTATTTACTCTCAATGAATCATTGGTGTTTCAGACCATTTTCTGCTGATGTAAAAAAATACCACAGACTGGGTACTTTATTGACAACAGAAGTTTATTTGATTCATGGTTTTGAAAGCTAGAAAGTTCAAGAGTATGGTGCTAGCATCTGGCCAGGGTCATCTCATAGCAGAAGGCAGAAGGCTGAAGGGTGAAGTGAGCACTCAAGACACAGAGAGGATTGTGAGCTAAACTCATTCTTTTATCAGGAGCCTACTCCTGCAGTAACTAACCTCCTCTCACAATAATAGAATTAATTCACTAATGAGGGCAAAATCCTCATGATTTAATCACCTCTTAAAGGCCTTACTTTCCAATTCTGTTACACTGGCAATTAAATTTTTACATGAGTTTTGTTTGTAAGCTGGTAGTTCTACAGTTCAGGGGTCTTGGGAGTAGCCTCACTCCCACACTTCATTAGGCATTGCCCTAGCAGGAATGCTGTTATCAGCTCCAGTCCCACATTTCTGCTTGGCAATGTCCTAGTGGTGCGCTCTTCGGTAGTTCTGCCTCTGTACAACACATTTCTGCCTTGGCCCCCAGACTGCCCATGACATCTTGTGAGACCTGGAAGGAGTAATTGTTTCCCCTGTAGCTCTTACATTCTTTCTGCCTGCAGAATTAGAGCTATGTGGACACTGCCAAGTTTTATCGCTGTACCTTCTGGAGCAGCAGGTTGAACGGCAGCACCTGGGCCCACTTGAGCCATGACTGGGGTGACCTAGGAGTATTGTACCAGAATTTGGGGAGCAGAGACCTGAGGTGGGTCTGGGCAGTGAACCCATGGAGGACGCCCTGGGCCCATCCCATAAAACCATTCAGCCCCAGGAGAGCTCTGGGTCTATGATGGGAGGGGCAGCCTTGAAGATCTCCAGAAACTTTGGGGTCATTCTCCCATTGTCTTGATTATCCTGTCTATCTGTACTAATCTCCCTAGCAAGTAGTCATTTGTCCAAGCCTTTAGTAATCTCTCCCAAACATGCTTTTTTATTCTCTACATAAGTAGGCTGTGAATTTTCTAATTATTTTCTATTTTCCTTTTAATTTAAAATTCTAATTTGAGGTCATCTTTTTGCTCTCATATCTCAGTGTATGTGGTTAAAAGTAATCATGTAGCAGCCTGAATGCTTTGCTGCTTGTTATTTCTTTCACTAGATATCCTAGCCCATTGTTCTTAAATTTCGCCTCTCATGAAGTCCTAAGGCATGGACATAATTCTGCCAAGATTGTTGCCACTTTATAACAAGAATAGTCTATACTTCAGTTTCAAATAGGACTTTTTTTTCTACCTGAGACCTTAGCAGAATGACCTTTATTGTCCATATTCCTATTAATGTTCTAATCACAATCATTTAACTAATCTCTAAAAAAATTCAAACTTTCTTTAAGGGTATCCTTTTTTTCTGAACTCTCACCAGGATTGCCCGTAATGCTCCATTCATGGCAATCCAGTCTTTACTAACTTACTCATCCAAATTCTTCTAGCCTCTACCCATTATCCAGTTTCAAAGTTGCTTTCATATTATCACATATTTGTTATAGCAACAATTTCACTTGTTAGTACCAATTTTCTGTCTTAGTCTGTTTTCTGCTGCTACAATAGAATACTACATCCTGGATAATTTATAAGCATTAGCAGTTTATTTGGTTCATGTTTCTGGAGGGTGGGAAGTCCAAGAGTATGGTGCTGGCATCTGCCAGGGATAGCTCCTGGCAGAAAGTAGAAGACAGAAGGCAGAAGCAAACAGTGAAGACAGAAAGAGAAAACTGGACCACAAACTCATCTTTTATCAGGACCGCACTCCCACAGTAAAGAACCCACTCTCATACTAATGGCGTTAATCCACTCATGAGGGCAGAGCTCTAATGACCTAATCACCCTCCAAAGCCCCACCTCCCAGTGCTATTTATTTGAAATTAAATTTTAGATATGTTTCAGAGGAGGGGAGAATTCAGACCAGAGAAATTGGCAACAAAACTGATTTTGAAAATATTATAGGTACACATTAAGTATATACAACTTAATTTGTTAGTTATACCTCAATAAAATGGGGAGGAATTTAAAATGATAATTTCTTAGACTCTATACAATAAATATTTTTGCGTCATTGAGTGATATCATAAAATTTAGCATATTAATATTTATTCAATTGTATTTTTAAATGCTTATTCTCCCAGAAGTGAATAATTTTTACCAGTATCATACCTCACTCTATGGAAGTCATGTGGGCTGGGAAGTTTTCTTTCTTTCTTTAATTCTTAATTTAATGAATTTTTAGGGATAATATTCAACTTTTAATATTTAATTATTAGTACTGCATTTAACAACATGATGTAAATGATTAAGACCATAGTTTTTTGATTAGCCAGATATGACTTTGAACTCAGAGTGCTAATACCAGCAGTAACAAGAGTAGAAGCAGCCAGAGAACTATCATGATGTCAATCCAACTGAGAAGTTACCAGTTGTGTGAACTGGGGCAGTTTGCTGAAAATTTCTAAATCTCTCTTTCCCCATATTAAAAATATAAAAAGTACCTTCTCCAATATAATTTTTCAAAGGCTAAATATATAATCCATGTAAAATTTTGGTGCAGTTTCTGGAAAGTATTAAATTCCCTATACATGTATGATGGCAGCCAAAGTAATGGAAATAGTAGCAGTCATAGAAGTTGTCACTGTAGTTTAAATTGTAGTCATAGCAGTAGTAACAGTAACACATTTCTGCTACACCTCAGGTTGTGTCAAATCATCATTTGAGAGTCAGTCAATTCCTTGGGATATAGTCCTGTGGGAGGAAACTTGTGAAAATGATCCCTGAGAACCTGAAATGCCTGCAATGACTTTGAACGGATCTCTTTAAACCTGATATTCAAGATTTTGTTTTCCATTACTATTATTATTCTTCTTATTCAGACATTATATACTTTGACCACAAAAGGCCAAGGGTAGCCAGGGTGAGGTAACAGATGGAGGTTACAGGCTGACAGACTGTGAGATGTGGGCTGGCATGGGGTCATACACAAGCATGTCCTTGCTCTACTCATGCCAGACTGCACAGTAGTACTGAAGGTTCACAAGGATTTGTGTCCTAGATGCTCTTTGATGCTAGCCGAACAGATTGCCTATCAGAGGAAACCTTCATTCATTGGCTTTGCTTGAGTAAATCTAGAGAAGGGAGCATGGATGATAAAAGTACACTCAGAATCCTAGAAAATTATAGCCCAGTAGTGATATCAGGATATGGAGAATGTATGCCAAACCTCATTGAAGTGGAAATTTCCACCAGGAAAACAAATGTCTAAGATTTTAAAAGTTATTTTGTAAATCTATGTATTTAGTCATTTATTTACCTACTTATTGACGAAATAAGAACTCTACCTATAAAAATTGTCCAGGGCAATTATCTGTGTCTACCCAAGAAGTGAATTAACATACACATTTTAGTTTTCTTTATATTTGGTATGTAGCATAAACTCCTTAAAGTTTCATGTTCTGTTCCATAAAACAGATTGACAATAATTATTCAAAGGTCTATTTTTAGACTCAAATCCATAGTATTTGCAAAAATACCTGACATTTAGCAGGCCTTCCATAAACCTAAGTACTTTTCTTTTTATATAGTGACAGAGCCAAGAACCTTTACACTGGTAAATTACAAGAAGCAATTACATAATTTTGTCTTTAATTTAGTATTATCACTAAATTGTTAATCCTTGGCCCTCTCACATCAAGGCTGAAAATAGCCTTGTGTATAGTTTGTAAGGATAGTATTACCAGTTCAGCTCATCTTTGCACAATTAGTTCAAATGGTTAGACTGTAGTGTTAATAATTCAAGGTAGCAGGTTTAATTTCAGTAATAATACTTGGATTAAAATAGAAAAGCAAACAAAATTCTGTTCTACTACCAATACTACAAACCTAACCATTTTAAGCCAGTTTATTGTAATGTGTTATTTGTCAACAGAAGTTGCTCTGGCAATAACAAAAAAGAACCTGGGCAGTTCATTTTTGCTACAGGTAAAAGTAATCTCAAGTTAAGAGAATAACACTATTGCTAGGTGCCCAAGATGACATTTCACCTCCCAGTGTGGACAAACCCAAACAGGAATTTTGAGCTCTATTGGAATAAGAACAATAGAGACAAACCAGTGAGTGTTCAAATGTTAATAGTTCTGTGTGGGTTCCTCTTGATAAGAAATCCCTGATTTGGGACTAGAAAGGGTTTAATGAATAATGATAAAAAGAATTTTAATTTAAATATTATGGAGGGATTTTCAAGAGATCTATAGAAGAACTAGATTTAGTTTTCCTGGACCAGGTAAGTTCTATTCTTGAATTTAAAGAAAACTTTTGGATGAAAATGCTTAACATCAATAATCTATGAGAACTGGGGAGAGGTTGCTGCAATAGGTGCATAAGAAAATGCCATTCTGATTTTTTAAAATAAAATTTTAAAAATCAAAAATTGTAATATTTAAGCTATAGTGTTGTATAATTAATGTCAATAAAAGCTGTATTACACTTTTAGAAAAAGTATAACAACCATTTAAAGCAGACAGGAATCCACTAGAGCAAGTGAAGCCAGACAAACTGCGTTATACATAAAATAGTCAAAACAGAGAATGGCAGATAAGGTAAATGGATGCATAACTCCTTTGCAAATGTGTCCTAGAAACTCTTGACTAATGGGTCAGTATCTCCCAACTACACATCATAGTTTTATGTTCTCAACTTGTTTTTACATTAGTAATACAAAGCAGACATACAATATCCTTCAAGTGTGAAAGAGAAATGAAACTATAGTGGACAGACCATTAATACATAAGGCAGCATAATGCAAACAATTCAACAGTATACAACAATGGGCCAACTGTTATTTTAAATAACTGAACCAATAATACAGTTTTCCAGAACAAACTACATCTCAAGACAGGGGAGGTAGGATGTGAATCGATTATCCAGAAAGAGATGTACTGTGTGAGTTATCTGAAAGGACGACAGAATAAAGAAATAATACAATCTTGGGGTATATATTTAAGGAGGAAGAGTACATAGAACACCGGAGTTTATTATAAGGTGAAATATGATGAGAAACAAGAAGTTCTCTAGCTTTGTGGGAAAGTCAGACATAATTGAAATATTGGATGGGTGATCTTTGGCAAATTTACTTAACCTTTATAAACCCGATTTCTCATTTTTGAGTTATGGAAAAGAATATTAATTTCCTCATGGAGTGTTGCAGGTTAAATAAGGGCATGCATATGAAGTTTACAGCACAATGACTGTCATTTGTTAAGCAATCAATAAATCATTATTGCTATTTTAGCTAAAAGTGTAGTTTTAATCCTATTCATGTGTTGGGTCATTTCTTTGCTTTTCACTTGCCAGCGAGAATTCAGATATCTTCAAGATTTTCTTGGGTAAGTAGAGAACAATGCTTCTGCCTTATGACCTACATTAGGTTTCATTCTACTTATAGTAGTATTTCTCAGTCTCCTTCCATAAGGTTGGTCACAATCAAGTTTAAGCCCTCCTTAGACTCGTGCTGAGCTAGAAAAAATACTTCCTAGCCAGTATCTTTGCTTCCAGGATTCCCTTATCTGTATTTATTCAGAAATCCCCGCCATATTCATTTGTCCAAAAACCATTTCTAAAATATCACTGCTGTGTTCCAAAACATACAATGGCATTATCTCACCCTCAGGAAAACATCCAACTTTCTAGATGTTGTTTTGACACTTTCCTTCATGGTCCTCTGTGTTATCACAGCAGCCTTTGCTGTTTCCCTTCTATTTCAGGACTCTCCATTTTATCTCACTGCCCCTGTATTTCCTTTGCTCCAAGTGAGCACCTTTTTCTTCTGAAATTCCCTTTATATTTGCTGATGCCATTTCTACCAATTTAAATTTCCTACTCTTGAATATTTTATTATCATGTAAGCTTACACAGAAACCACTGTCCCATCAACTGCACTTAATTATGCAACTCCTGGTTATGCCAAGTTATTATTAAGGCTTATTTTGGAGGTTTACTTGTCATACATATAATTGTTTCTCTACCTAAATATTAGAACATATATATGCAATTTTTTTCTCATATCCACTGTACACAGGAACATATGATACAAAAATTTGCAAAGCAGGTGCAAGCTAAGAAAGTTGATATTAAATAAATTAACAAAGCTGCTAACCAATCGGTTCTCTCAACATTGCATCTGTTCTATGTCTCAGGGTCATGTAAATTTACAAGGATGTAAAATAGTGATGGCTTATTAAGTTAACTCTAGATATCTAAATCAAACAATTTGTAGAGGAAGATTTTTCCTTTATTCACAAAGATTTCTCATTTGAATGACATGCTAGTAATGTTTTACTTACATGTATACTCCATGTACAGATTGCTTTTCTATTTCCTGCCTCTGTTGACTTCACTACAGATGCCTTTGTGGTTAGAACAAAGGCCCAGGTTTCCCCGTGATTGCTTCATCATTAATTAATATACCATGGAGCAGAGTCACAGCTAGCAATTGCCAGAATTTCCCATTCCAGCATGCAAACCTTTGTAAAGCTTGTTCTAAAATATGAAGAAAAAAGTATCCACTGGACTTTTCGATATTCTTCCCTGAGGCTTACATTGAACAATGAACTCAATACAGCACTGTACATCACACCCCTGAGCTGCTAGAAGAATTCAAACTTCACTAAGCACAAGAGCCAAGGGAGCTATTAGCATGCTTCTAAGTCCAGAGCTTAACATTCGGGATGAGACTACTGTCACAGGTTCCTTTGGAGTGTGATTTTTCTTGATTCTGTTCCATTTGGATGTGTGAAAGTATAAGGGAGGCTGGAGCAGCTGGAGAAGGAGGGAGAGCATGTCTGGAGTGATGACACATTTAAAAATATCATTCCGAGGAGCCCTAAGCTCTCTAGCTATGGATTCTAAATATAGTAATGCCAACAGAAGAGAAGTGTGCCGGTTGGGCTCTCAGAAAGCTGCTCCAGCACCACCAGGTAAAGATGACTCACCCTGGGTGAGTAGGGCTATGATGTGCCATTTCAGCATTTTCTTACCAAAGTCTTCTCAGTCAGACCCTTCTCAAAAAGTCAGACTCTCCTTGGAGGACTGAAGAGTAATAATGCATAATACTGAATTTCTAACATTATATCGTTGTTGATCTCCTCAAAAAACACATTTCTCTATGGAACAAACCTGCACGTTCTGCACATGTATCTCTTTTTTTTTTTAAGAAGAAATAAAAAAAAACACATGTCTGTTACTAAAAGGCTTTTTAGCTAATAACTCGTATTGGCAAAGGAAAAAATACAAAAAAGAGGTAGTGGGCATTAATTAATCCTGTACATAAATTGATTTAAATGTTTGGTCATCTTTTACCCCTGATTTGGTTTATTTTATTTTTTATTTTTTTGGTAAGGGAACCTAAAACTAGTGCTGCATTAAAAATATGCCACTAACATCCCAAACACTAAGCTGAACAGGTTTATAAAAGGAAAACCTTTATTTATTATACAATTCCTGGTTTCTTTTCCTCTTTAGAGTGCACACATATAAATACACAATTTAAACACACAATTCTCCAAAACCTCATTAAAATCAAACCTATTTGAGCTTATTGTTCAAGTAGAGTCTGAAGCTATCTTTTATAGTTCTTGCCCACTGCATATTTATTGTGTTGAGCTTTATTGCATTTTAATGACTACGTGTTCATAAGTTGCTTCTCAACTAGGGCTATTTAAAGACCTCCAGGGATGAGCTAACTATAAGAAACTTGCCATCTGTATCTCTTAGGAAGCAAGAGTTTTAAATTTAGTCAACTCTTTCTATTCTATTTTTCAGTCCAATCTCTTCTGTAGATTCCTTCTACTGATCCTAATTCTGGAGGTAGGGAGGGTGGATAGACTAGGCTGACTTCCTAGCAGGAGTAAGAAACAGAAGAAATCTCTTAACTATGACTTCATCTAGCGGTGGTGATTTAGCATTCTTATTCCAGCTCCTGCTTTCTACTTCCTCACTCCCCTTTCAGGACAACATATTGAGGTGCTACCAACACCTCCACCATTACCACCTGGTGAAGTCAGAGGGAAAGAAGCCTTGAAGGGAGAGTCACTTCTCTGGGAATGAGAGTAGAAGGTGCCTGATTTCATTAATATCCTGCAGGCTGATTCATTCAGTGGTTTCTAACACCTAAATTAGTCACTAAGCATGCAAGGTAGGCAGTTAGGCCTTCTATTTTTTTAGAACCCACTATTTAGTTTGTCCTTTGAATCTCAAGCTTCTCGCCTTATCTTGATGAAGTGAGGAGGAGACAGCCTCCACTTTTCAGTTTTTTAACAATGCTTTTGAAATTTTTATTTATCCTTTTGTTTCTTTTCTTACCCATTTTCTACTTTGCCTATTTTCATTTTTTGATTTCCCAAAAAATATTTAGAAAGGAAAATGAGATAATAAAACAATGCAAATCATTTTTCTCCCTTGCTTTTGGGCAAAATTCATCTTCAAAAATTTGGTCTATTGATATTAGCAACAAAATCCAACTATAGAGCATTATCAGGTTTTATTAATTTTCTTTACAGCTCCATATATCCAGAGACACTTAAAATGATTGAACAATAACAAATGGGTAATAAACTTCAGTAAATTTTAGGATTTCTCATCTATCATCAATTAAACTGAACAATTTCCCCATAAATTTCAATTGACTACAATGAAGACTTTTATTTTATTTTAGAAATATATGCCATGCTATATTTTTTCCAAACCATCATACTTTAAAAAGCCCAGACTCCAAACAGTATCCAAATGCCAGAAAGCCTTCTCTATTCCAAATGACAATCTATTAATTAAAACTGGGAAAACAAAGAGTCTGTCATAAGAAACCCACAAGGTAAATCAGTACTTAAAACTATGCCCTGCCCAGGATGACTAGTGGAAACACACTAAAATGCATGTGTTTAAAATTAACTATGAAGACAAATTGACCCGCGCCTATTACCCAAATATGATATAAACTGAAAAATAAACAAATATGAACAGATTGTGACCCTTTGCTTTCATTTAAATACACTTTGAGTCAGAGACACTGAATTCTGACATAGAAAAATTTTGACATTGTCAGATACACAATTACTTTCCATGATAGATAAGATGTCCTTTCACACACCTGGAATCTGAATTTCCTAACATTTTGTTTCTTTTCTCTATCTTTACATGTAATTAAATAATAACATATAGAAGCTGCCTTGGGGACAGATTTAAGCTGATGACAAGCAGTTTGACAGAAAGTGACTTCAGCCCACAATGGCACATGCTCATAGTCCCAGCTACTAAGGCGGCTGAGGTGACAGGATCACTTCAGCCCAGGAGTTTGAGACAAGTATGGGCAACATAGTGAGATCCTACCTTCAAAACAAACAAACAAAAGAAAATAGTGACTTCAGGTCACTATTCAGGAGGGAAGGGACAGTGAAAGAAAGGGGAATGTCTGAGACTGAACACGATTTGCACTCTGAAGCCCCAGCATAGTCTTATTGCTGTGTCCAAGGGAACCTCAGGTACTTGGCCTGCCTCAGTCTCATTTTGAATCCAACCACAGGAACCTTTTTACACACCAAGGCCTCATCTCATCCCAACTTCTACCGTTTGCCTTACCTCTGATTCCTAGAACAATTACTCACTCTGGAGACAGAAATAAAAATATACCAATAATGAAATTTCTATTCCATTAACTTTAGTCAATTCTAAAGTTTGGACAATTGGTCAAGTTTCATTTTGGTTTCTTGCTTTTGATCTTGGCCATGCAAAATTGCATTAAAAAAGAATAATAATCATTAGAACTCATTAATATTTGTTACCATTAAATAAGCAGATATCTTTACTCACACGACTCTTACTGCTAAGGAACCAGGTATAAAATTGAGGTCATAAAAAAAAGTGAAAAATATTCCCTTTCATATATATTCTGGGGTTTGTTTCTTTGGCCACTCATTGGACACTGCAATCGTATTTAGAATGAAGTCCAATTTTTTAAAACTCGCTCCTATTGTGAAAAGTGCTATCTCGCACCCCTGGGATATAACATATGAATGCCCGCGCATTAAAGTAAACTTGTTGTAATATAGTAAAAATAATTTTGAAATTCTAGGAACCATTTCAGTTCCAACTACAAGAAGTAAAAGAAATGATAGAATGCGTGATCTAAACTGTAGCAACAACACGCATTGATCTATAGAATCCGCCCGCCTCCAATTTCCTTCGTTTGTTGCTTGGACCGGTACGCAAATTTTATGACACATTTAATTTTCCTTTTAGTGAGTCCTCACTTGTAAGGTAGTACTTTTTTTTTTTTAATTGATTTCTTAGTCATAGACAGTGATTGACTTTTTAATAAATGCTCTTTTGCCTTGGTTTTCTCCATCTTCTCCTACTAAGAAAGATTTTGAGCTTTATGAGAAAAAGTAGAGGTTACATATCCCTTTAGGTTACAGTAGAGGTTACAGTTCCCTTTAGGAAGAAACACTGTCAGTTTTATGTGTCACTATGCCCCCAGGACCTAGAATATAGTAGGCTACAACAAATATGCATTGAATGAATGAATTAATGTGCTCTTGGACGTATATTTTTCTTCAAGATTTATCATATCTAAGAGGCCCTTTCAATCTTATCACCAGAAAGGAAACATCTTCAGCTTTTTATTTGTGGAATAAAAAGCAAAACTAAGATACAAAATAGTATTCATTCTGTCTCGCAGCTTGTAGCATATAAATCGTAGATATAATACCAATGCAAAGTGCTTCACTGATATTATAAGAACACTGCAAATGCTTAATTTATCTTAAGTATGCCTGCACCTGAAATTGTGAATGAATACATGTTAAAAAGATGCCACAAAATTTAATTATTACTGTACATTAATTAGATATCAGGAATTTTCATGAAATTTCTGTTTTTGTCACAACAAAATGAGTCTTTTGTGAATCACTATTTTGTAAAATATTTAAACATATATTATATTTAAAGTGAAAAAATCATCTTTTGTATTTACTTATTTCTTTTTGCTTTCTTTCCTAAGGTTCTGCTTAAGAGGATACTGTGCAGAGCCAGACTAGGTTCAAAGTCATAATTCAAATTCCTACTCCGAAACTTGGTCTCATTAATTAGCTCTCTCATCTTTAACACAAAGATAATAACTATAATAATGTAAGTGGGTTGTTGACAGGATGATATGAGTTACTACATGAAAGTCATTTGGAATGAAGCATGTCACAAAATTGATATCCAATACATGTTAATCATTGTGATTTTCAGCAAGGCTTTTTTTTTTTTTTTTTTTTTTTAAATAAGAAACATCATTAATTTTCAAAAGGAAATAAATTCATCTTTGAAAATTTATAATCCACTCAATGGATGTCTTCAACACATGGTTTCTTTCCACTTTCACCACATTCCTCAGATATTCCAGGCTTCCTGCCTTCCCCACCAGCAGAGATTAGGTATGTCTGAAAAGAAGCCAAATCAAGCCAACTTCTTTCAGATGATGGGCCAGGGGCAGAGGCCTATATACTCACAAGTGAGTTGAAGGAGGATTGGGTGAGACACTGCAAACCCTCAGGGTCCAATTTTGTAGCTACCAGGTCATTTTCTTATTATTAAATGCTTCAGAGTTCTTATATGTGTAAACCAAAAATAAAATTCTAAGCCCCCACCCCCCAACTATCTGAATAGACTTTTTCCTCAGCCAAAATTTTTTTTTTTTTTTTTTTTTTTTTTTTTTTTTTTTTTTTTTTCTGAGACGGAGTCGTGCTCTGCCGCCCAGGCTGGAGTGCAGTGGCCGGTTCTCAGCTCACTGCAAGCTCCGCCTCCCAGGTTTACGCCATTCTCCTGCCTCAGCCTCCCGAGTAGCTGGGACTACAGGCGCCCACCTCGTCGCCCGGCTAGTTTTTTGTATTTTTTAGTAGAGATGGGGTTTCACCGTATTAGCTAGGATGGTCTCGATCTCCTGACCTCATGATCCGCCCGTCTCAGCCTCCCAAAGTGCTGGGATTACAGGCTTGAGCCACCGCGCCCGGCCAAGAACTCTTTTAAAATTTAACCTGGAGGACTGGCTCAGGCTATGACAGGAAGACATTACCATCAACACAGACTTTAAGTCTGATAGGAAACATTTTATATGCTATTCTCTCTGAAATCTGCTACCTGGAGGCTTCACCTGTATAATAAAACTTTGATCTCCATAACCTCTTATAGCAACCCAGACATTGCTTGTTATTGATCCCAGGTCTTTAGACAAACTCAACCTACTGTCACCTAGAAAATGTTTAAATTTACCTATAGCCTGTACAGTAGCCCTCCCACTCCCCGCCCCACCGACTTAGAATTGCCCCACCTTTCTGGACCAAATAAGTGTATTTCTTAAATGTATTTAAATGTATTTGACTGAAGTCTCATGCTTCCCTAAAATGTATAAAACCAAGCTACACCCCAACCACCTTGGGCACATGTTCCCAGGACCTCCTAAGGGCTGTGTCATGGGCCACAGTCAATCATATTTGGCTCAGAATAAATCTCTTCAAATATTCCACAGAGTTTGGCTCTTTCTTGTAAACATCTGGACCAGCTCATTTTTCATATTCAGCAACTTACAGATATTAACCAAATGTACAGAATAGACGTGACTGATTACAGCCACAACAGTGCCTGACATTTGATTTTTTTGACACTGATATCTCTCTCTCTCCCTCTCTCTCTCTCTCACACACACACACACACACACACACACACACACACATTATTTGTACCACTACACTCCTCCCATAAACAGAAAAAAATAATATAGCTCTGACTTTTCAGGGTCAAAC
Source organism: Rhinopithecus bieti (assembly GCF_001698545.2). NCBI lineage: Eukaryota > Metazoa > Chordata > Mammalia > Primates > Cercopithecidae > Rhinopithecus > Rhinopithecus bieti. The sequence goes on from NW_016804853.1 coordinate 2,619,752, forward strand.
TGGACGAGTAAAACTGAGAAAATATGGATTGCTTAGGAAGCCTTAGCTCCTTTACGGGGACAAATCTGTCAAGGGAATCCTCTAATCTACTGATCACCACAAATGTCAGCAGACCAGATTTGCAAATTCTGCCTCATACATTTTCAAGACTATTTGCTGATCTCAATGAGAATAAATTGGACAATGATAATATCATGCATTTTTATGATAGAATAATAAGTGACCATGAACAATATGACTTTTAAGTGATCACTACTAGGGTCTGTTTGCATTTTCACTAGCATCTTCTTGCTATTTATCTTTTACTTGAAAATACCCTAGGATGATTTGAACACTTAAAGATTCAAACTGATGCTTTTAGTTGCCCTTTTAATGAAATTTTACTTATCTAGATGAATGCAGCTAGAATCTAATAAAAATCTGAAAATGACTACTGTTGAAGTCAATCTTTTATAAATAAGGACAAACATAAAATCACAATTGTATCTGTATTAAAATGGCCATACCATTTTATATTCACACCAGCAATGTATGAAATTTTCAATTGTTTCATATCCAAACCTGTTTTTCTGCATCCTAATTGGTATCATTTTAGCATTCTCTTATTGACCCATTCATCCATTTATCCATTTGTTCATTATTTAATTGAGAAATATCTTACTTTGATAGTTAGGAAGTTTATGTTAAAAACTCAAGTTGAAGTGGACAGTGGCTACTGGATGCTCTATGACCAGCCCAACTACTCGGGCCCCCAGTACTTCCTGCATCGCAGGGACTATGCTGACCACCAGCAGTGGATGGGCCTTAGCGACTCAGTCCACTCCTGCTGCCTCATACCCCACACTATAAGATCCACTTTCCTAGCAGTCACTTAAACCTCAAAAAGAATTGCTTCCTCTCAGTTCCAAGATGGCTGAATAGGAACAGCTCCAGTCTACAGCTCCCAGCATGAGTGACGCAGAGGACGGGTGATTTCTGCATATCCAACTGAGGTACCGGGTTCATCCCACTGGGACTTGTTGAACAGTGAATGAAGCCCATGGAGTGTGAGCTGAAGCAGGGTGTGTCATTGTCTCACGTGGGAAGCACAAGGGGTCTGGGAATTTCCTTTTCTAGTTAAGGGAAGTCATGACAGACAGTACTGTGTCTGGAATTTGTGGGTTCTTGGTCTCGTGGACTTCAAGAATGAAGCCAAGGACCCTTGCAGTGAGTGTTACAGTTCTCAAAGATGGTGTGTCCAGAGTTTGTTCCTTCAGATGTTCAGATGTGTCCTGAGTTTCTTCCTTTGGGTGGGTTTGTGGTCTTGGGGGCTTCAGGAGTGAAGCCACAGACCTTCTCAGTGAGTGTTATAGCCTGTTACAGCTCATAAAGGCGGCGCAGACCCAAAAAGTGAGCAGCAGCAAGATTTATTGTGAAGAGCGAAAGAACAAAGCTTCCACAGCATGAAAGGGGACCAGAATGGGTTGCCACTGCTGGCTTAGGGAGCTTGCTTTTATTCCCTTATCTGACCCCACCCACATCCTGCTGATTGGTCCATTTTACAGAGAGATTATTGGTCTATTTTACAGAGAGCTGATTGGTCCATTTTGACAGGGTATGTTTATAAACCTTGAACTAGTAGACACAGAGTGCTGATTGGTGCATTTACAATCGTCCAGCAAGACATAAAAGTTCTCCAAGTCCCCACTGGACTCAGGAGCCCAGCTGGCTTCACCTAGTGGATCCCATACCAGGGCTCTGGGCAGAGCTGCCTGCCAGTCTGGCGCCATGCACTGCACTCCTCAGCCCTTGGGCGGTCGATGGGACTGGGTGCCACAGAGCAGGGGGTGGTGCCCGTTGGGGAGGCTCAAGCCGCATGAGAGCCCACCAGTGAGAGGGAGCTCGGGCATGGCGGGCTGCAGGTCCTGACCCCCTGCCCCTTGGGGAGGCAGCTGAATTCCAGCACAGTGCGGGTGGGCCAGCAGTGCTGGGGGACCTGCTGCACCCTTTACAGCTGCTGGTGCAGATGCTAAGCCTCTCAATGCCCAGGGCCAGTGGCGCTGGCTGGCAGCTCTGAATGCAGGGTCTGCCAAGCCCATGCCCACATGGAACTCGAGCTGGCCTGGGAGAGCCACACACAGCCCCACTTCCCGCCTGCGCCTATCCCTCCACACCTCAGCACAAGCAAAGGGAGCCAGCGCCAGATTGGCCAGCCCAAAGAGGGGCTCCCCCAGTGCAGGGGTGGGCTGAAGGCTCCTCAAGCATGGGCAGAGTGGACGCGGAGGCCGAGGAGGCACTGAGAGTGAATAAGGGCTGCTAGCACGTTGTCACCTCTCAGTACCTAGAAAATCGGGACACTCCGACCCTAATACTGCACTTTTCCAATGGTCTTAGCAAACGGCACATCAGGAGATTATATCCTGTGCCTGGCTCAGTGGGTCCCATGCCCGCGGAGCTTTGCTCACTGCTAGCACAGCAGTCCGAGATCAATCTGAGAGGTGGCAGTGAGGCTGGAGGAGGGGCGTCCACCATTGCTGAGGCTTGAGTAGGTAAGCAAAGTGGCCAGGAAGCTTGAACTTGGTGGAGTCCACCACAGCTCAACAAGGCCTGTCTGCCTCTGTAGACTCCACCTCTGGGGGCAGGGCATAGCTGAACAAAAGGCAGCAGAAACTTCTGCAGACTTAAACATCCATGTCTGACAGCTTTGAAGAGAGCAGTGGTTCTCCTCCAGAATGGAGTGTGAGATCTGAGAACGAACAGACTGCCTAAAACGGGTTTCTGACCCCCGAGTAGTCTAACTGGGAGACACCTCCCAGTAGCGACAGACTGACACCTTATACAGTTGGGTACCCCTTTGAGACAAAGCTTCCAGAGGAAGGATCAGGCAACAACATTTGCTGTTCTGCAATAGTTGGTGTTCTGCAGACTCTGCTTGTGATACCCAGGCAAACAGGGTCTGGAGTTAATCTCCAGCGAACTCCAACAGGCCTGCAGCTGAGGGTCCTGACTATAGGAAGGAAAACTAACAAACAGAAATGAATAGCATTAACATCAACAAAAAGGACATCCACACCAAAACCCCATCTGTAGGTCACCATCATCAAAGACCAAAGGTAGATGAAACTACAAAGGTGGGGAGAAACCAGAGCAGAAAAGCTGAAAATTTTAAAAATCAGAGCACCTCTTCTCCTTCAAAGGATCACAGCTCCTTGCCAGCAATGAAACAAAGCTGGACAGAGAATGACTTTGATGAGTAGACAGAAGTAGGCTTCAGAAGATCAGTAATAACAAACTTCTCCAAGCTAAAGGAGGATGTTTGAACCCATCACAAAGAAGCTAAAAACCTTGAAAAAAAGATTAGATGAATGGCTAACTAGAATAAACAGCATAGAGAAGACCTTAAATGACCTGATGGAGCTGAAAACCATGGCACAAGAATTATGCAACATGTGCACAAGCTTCAGTAGCCAATTCGATCAAGTGGAAGAAAGGGTACCAGTGACTGAACATCAAATGAATGAAATGAAGCAAGAAGTTTAGAGAAAAAAGAGTAAAAAGAAACCAACAAAGCCTCAGAGAAATATGGGACTATATGAAAAGGCCAAATCCATGTTTGATTGTTGTACCTGAAAGTGACAGGGGGAATGGAACCAAGTTGGAAAACACTCTTCAGGATACTATGCAGAAGAACTTCCCCAGTCTAGCAAGGCAGGCCAACATTCAAATTCAGGAAATACAGAGAATGCCACAAAGATACTCCTCCAGAAGAGCTACCCCGAGACACACAATTGTCAGATTCACCAAGGTTGAAATGAAGGAAAAAAAAATGTTAAGGGCAGCCAGAGAGAAAGGTCGGGTTACCCACAAAGGGAAGCCCATCAGACTAACAACAGATTTCTCAGCAGAAATTCTACAAGCCAGAAGAGAGTGTGGGCCAATATTCAATATTCATAAATAAAATAATTTTCAACCCAGAATTTCATATGAAGCCAAACTAAGCTTCATAAGTGAAGAAGAAATAAAATCCTGTACAGACAAGCAAATGCTGAGAGATTGNGACCTTAAATGACCTGATGGAGCTGAAAACCATGGCACAAGAATTATGCAACATGTGCACAAGCTTCAGTAGCCAATTCGATCAAGTGGAAGAAAGGGTACCAGTGACTGAACATCAAATGAATGAAATGAAGCAAGAAGTTTAGAGAAAAAAGAGTAAAAGAAACCAACAAAGCCTCAGAGAAATATGGGACTATATGAAAAGGCCAAATCCATGTTTGATTGTTGTACCTGAAAGTGACAGGGGAATGGAACCAAGTTGGAAAACACTCTTCAGGATACTATGCAGAAGAACTTCCCCAGTCTAGCAAGGCAGGCCAACATTCAAATTCAGGAAATACAGAGAATGCCACAAAGATACTCCTCCAGAAGAGCTACCCCGAGACACACAATTGTCAGATTCACCAAGGTTGAAATGAAGGAAAAAAAAATGTTAAGGGCAGCCAGAGAGAAAGGTCGGGTTACCCACAAAGGGAAGCCCATCAGACTAACAACAGATTTCTCAGCAGAAATTCTACAAGCCAGAAGAGAGTGTGGGCCAATATTCAATATTCATAAATAAAATAATTTTCAACCCAGAATTTCATATGAAGCCAAACTAAGCTTCATAAGTGAAGAAGAAATAAAATCCTTTACAGACAAGCAAATGCTGAGAGATTGTGTCATCAGTAGGTCTGCCTTACAAGAACTCTCAAAGGAAACACTAAACATGGAAAGGAACAAATGGTACCAGCCACTGCAAAAACATGCCAAATTGTAAAGACCATCGATACTAGGAAGAAACTGCATCAACTAACAAGCAAAATAACCAGATAACATCATAATGAGAGGATCAAATTCACACATGACAATATTAACCTTATATGTAAATGGACTAAAGGCACCAATTAAAAGACACAGACTGGCAAATTGGATAGAGTCAAGACCTATCAGTGTGCTGTATTCAAGAGACCAATCTCACATGCAGAGACACATATAGGCTCAAAATAAAGGGATGGAGGAAGATATACTAACAAATGGAAAACAAACAAACAAACAAAAAAGCAGAGATTGCAATCCTGGTCTCTGATAAAACAGACTTTAAACCAACGGAGATCAAAAGAGACAAAGAATGCCACTACATAATGGTAAAGGGAACAATTAAACAAGAAGACTTAACTACAATAAATATTTATGTACCCAATACAGGAGCACCCAGCAAGTCCTCAGGGACCAACAAAGAGACTTAGACTCCCACACAATAATAATGGGAGGCTTTAACACCCCACTGTTAACATTAGACAGATCAACAAGACAGGAAGTTAACAAGGATATCCAGGACTTGAACTCAGCTCTGCAACAAGTGGACCTAATAGACATCTACAGAACTCTCCACCCACAATCAATAGAATATACATTCTTCTCAGCACCACATAGCACTTATTCCAAAATCGACCAAATAGTTGGAAGCAAAGCACTCCTCGGCAAATATAAAAGAACAGATATTATAACAAATTGTCTTTCAGACCACAGTGCAATCAAATTAGAACTCAGGATTAAGAAACTAACTCAAAACCACACAACTACATGGAAATTGAACAACCTGCTCTTGAATGACTAATGAAATGATGGCAGAAATAAAGATGTTCTTGGAAACCAATGAGAACAAAGATACAACATATGAGAATCTCTGGGACACATTTAAAGCAGTGTGTAGAGGGAAATTTATAGCACTAAATGCCCACAAGAGAAGGCTGGAAAGATCTAAAATCAACACCCTAATGTCACAATTAAAAGAACTAGAGAAGCAAGAGCAAACACATTCAAAAGCTAGCAGAAGGCAAGAAATAACTAAGATCAGACCAGAACTGAAGGAGATAGAGACACAAAAAACCCTTCAAAAAAAATCACTGAATCCAGGAGCTGGTTTTTGAAAGGATCAACAAAAAGAATAGACCTCTAGCAAGTCTAATAAAGAAGAAAAGAGAGAAAAATCAAATAGACACAATAAAAAATGATAAAGAGGGTATCACCACCAATCCCACAGAAATACAAATTACCATCAGAGAATACTACGAACACCTCTACGCAAATAAACTAGAAAATCTAGAAGAAATGGATAAATTCCTGGA
>NW_016804853.1:2627930-2635374 GCF_001698545.2 Rhinopithecus bieti
TAGTTCAGCCATTGTGGAAGACAGTGTGGTGATTCCTCAAGGATCTAGAACTAGAAATACCATTTGACCCAGCCATCCCATTATTGGTTATATACCCAAAGGATTATAAATCATGCTGCTATAAAGACACATGCACACATATGCTTATTGCAGCACTATTCACAATAGCAAAGACTTGGAATCAACCCAAATGTCCATCAGTGACAGACTGTATTAAGAAAATGTGGCACATATACACCATGGAATATTATGCAGCCATAAAAAAGGATGAGTTCATGTCCTTTGGAGGGACATGGATGAAGCTGGAAACCATCATTCTCAGCAAACTATCACAAGGACAGAAAACCAAACACTGCATGTTCTCACTCATAGGTGGGAATTGAACAATGACACCACTTGGACACAAAGTGGGGAACATCACGCACTGGGGCCTTTCCTGGGGTTGGGGGATAGGGGAGGGATAGCATTAGGAGAAATAACTACTGTAAATGATGAGTTAACGGGTGCAGCACACCAACATGGCACATGTATACATCCATAACAAACCTGCCCGTTGTACACATGTACCCTAGAACTTAAAGTATAATAATGAAACAAAAAGTGAAAAAGAAAATTTAAGTTGATAGTCTTAGTTAACATTTTAATTATGCATGTTTATCTAGAGGATTTTGAGAAGGAATTAATCAAAGTCAGAAAATATTATTACTGAATTATATAATTTATAAATAAGGACAAGGTTAAAAACTGTAATATTCTACAAATACTAGGAATGTTAAATAATTTTAAATACATAATTTTATGTAATTCACAATAAAATAAAATTATTGCTTCTAAATATATTTCAGTGAAATATTATAGCTTGCATTCCTTTAGACCTGCATTGATATATTTCAGAAAATGTTAATGTCAAATATTGTCTTATTTATAAAGTTACTATAGACTTTTACTTCTATGACCCTTCTCTCTTCATTATATAGCTATATGTATCATGGTACATATACAATGATTTGCACATGATTCTGTGAAAACTATTTGAAATATGAATTACTAAAATATAAATGTTTACTGCTGTAGCTGGATGTTTGTGCCCTGAAACCTCAAGTTGAAGTTTGATTTCCAGTGTTGCAGGTGGGGTCTCACAGAATTTGTTTGGGTCATGGGGATGGATCCCTTACGGTAGATTAATGCCCTCCCTGGAATGGGTGTGAGTCAGTTCTTGCTCTGTTAGTTCCCATTAGAGCTGGTTGTTAAAAAGAGACTGGAACCTCTACTCTAACTTTTGTTTCCTGTCTTGCCATGTAATCTGCGCACACACATGCTCCTTTTTGCCTTCTGCTATGAGTGGAAGTAGCCTGTGTCACGCAGCAGAAGCAGATATCAGTGCCATGCTTTTTTGTACAGCCGATAGAACTATGAGCCAAATAAACCTCTCTTCTTTATAAATTACCCACCTCAAGTATTATTCCTTTATAGCAACACCAAGAAAGATGCCTACCACATAATCTCAGCAAATACTACAATAAAAAGATTACTTATGCTATAAGGAAATAATGTGTTTACCTCAATTAAAATAATAAAAATTTTAGTCAAGTAATAAACTTAAATGAACATAATGTTAAAGTAAGAAAACCAGAAATTTTGACAGTTCAGAAATGTAACACTTTCCCACATTTCCAAATTGATGCATTACTATGCTAAACTATTTGTGTTTTACGACATGATTGATTTTATGACTTGTGCAAAATTGAATGTGACTGAGGTTAAAACTAAGCCGGAAGTAAAGAACAATAAAGGCTGACTTAATTATTATCATGCAAAATTAAATAGTTCATACAGAAGTTAAAAAATGAGAACTGAGATATAAGAAATGAGCATAAGACAAACAAGAAGAGATGTAAGTACACAATGCTGACTTTCAGAGCACGAAAATTTGAGGAGTTTTAGCTCTAGAGGTTTCAATTCAGAGAACTTAATGCCATCTATTCTGGGAGGTTTAAACATTCAAGCTCCTGGAAGCAAAGGAATGTACACCTGAATTCCCTTCAAAAAATACACTTCACAATTTAGGCTTTATATGTTTCTCAATAAAGCACAGTGAAAGAAAAAATGTCTACATTCAAAATGACTATTTCATTTTTAGAAAATGTGTCTAAAACTAGATCAATCTTTTTAACTGATTTATGAATACATAATTAATGTGCAACAAATTGCATACATTCCAAGTGTACAATTTACCAATTTTAAAATAAATATATATGAAACAATTACACAATAAAGATAAGGAATAAGATTCCTCTTGCCTATTCTTTTTATTTAAAAAAATTCACAAACAAAAATTCTATATATTTTTGGTAGACAACATGATGTTTTGATAAACGTGTATACTGTAGAATGGTTTATGAAATCGAGCTAATTAACATATACAGTACCTCCTATGCTTATGATTTTTTTTTTTTTTTTTTGGTGAGAACACTTAAAATACACTCTCTTAGAAAATTTTAGATACACAATATATTGTTTTTAATAATCATCTCCATGATGTACAAAAGACCTCATGAATCTATTCCTTCTGTTGAATTGAAGTTGTGTATCCTTTGACCAACATCTCCCCAATTCTTTCATTCCCCAGCCTCTAGTCACCATTTTTCTACTCTGCTTCTACAAGTTTGACTGTTTTCGATCTTCTGTATGAGTTAGATTGTACAGTATTTTTCTTTCTGTGTCTTATTTTACTTAGCATAATGCCCTCAATATTTGTCTATGTTGTAAATGACATGGACAAATATAAAAAGCTTTTTAAAAGCTGAATAGTATTGTTTGTGTGTGTGTGTGTGTGTGTGTGTGTGTGTACTTCATATCTCATCCATTGATAGACATAGGTTGATTTCAAGTCTTGGCCATTGTGAATAATGCTGCAATGAACGTGGAAGTACAGATATCTTGTTGACATCCTGACTTCATATCTTTAGATATAACCAGCAGTGGAGAATTGCCGGATGATATTAATTTTCCGAGGAATCTCCATAATATTTTCCATAATGGCTTTACTGACTTACTTTCCCACTAACAGTATACAAGTGCTCCACATCCATGCCAGCATTTATTTTTAAAATCTTTTTGATAGCAGCCATTCTAACAGCTGTGTGGTGACATCTCATCATTGTTTCAACTTGCATTTCCCTGATGATTAATGATGGTGAATATTTTTTCATATACCTGTCAATCATTTCCATGTAGTCTTTTGAAAAATATCTATTTCCTTTGCCCATTTAAAAAGTTGGCTATTTGTTTTCTTGCTGTTGAATTGTTTGGATTTTAACATATTTTGATATTTTCCTCTTGCCTCTTTTTAATCTCTCTTTCTCACTTTTTCCTATACTCACTTTCATCTCCAGCAAACCACTGACCAGCTTTCTGGCAATACAGATTACTTTGCAGTTACCAGAATATTACATAATGATATCACACAATTTGTTCCATTTTATGTCTGGATTATTTCACTCAACATAACTCTATTCAGGTTCATCCACGTCATAGTTTGTATCAATATTTTATTCTTTTGTAAGTTTGTGCTGAGTAACTTTTAATTTCATGGAGGTACCACAATTTCACTTGTTAATAAACATTTGAATTGTCTTCCAGACAATTGTGAATAAAGCTTATGATTTACATATTCCATGCCAAATAATTATTTCAGAGAAATGAAACTTATGATTACAGTAATATGTTTGTAATAAGTATTTGGTATGGTGTATGTGAATCATATGGCAGGTGTAGGGTTAACTTTTTAAGAAACTGTCAAATTGTTTCCTAAATTTGTTGTTCCTTTTTACATACCTAGCAACAGTGTTTGAGTTTCTGTCATTCTACACCCTTGTCACCATAGGTATAATCAGTCTGCTTAATTTTGGCATTTTAATAGATGTGTGGTCGTTATAGTGGTATCTCATTGTGGTTGTCATTTGGCTTGTTCTAATAACTAATGTGTGTTTATATCTTTTCACATGCTTGTTTGCCATCAAATAAGTACATCTTCTCTAGTAATGTGGCTGTTCAAGTTTTTTGCCCTTGTCCTTTCATTGGGTTGTTAGCTTACTATCACCGAATTTTAAGAGTTCCAGATGTATTCTAATTATTACTCCTTCACTATATGTATATAGTGGAAATGGTTTTTCTTGCTCTGTGGCTGGCCTTTCATTCTAACTTTGAGAATGAAAGTGAAGATACATGTATCAGTTTGTTCTAATATGAATCATACTTATAGTACTGTATCAAAAATTGTTCTTATCATAAGGTTACAGAGATTATTTTCCTTTGTGTCCTTCTAGATGTAATTTTAGGTTTTAAATTTAGGTCAATGATTTTTTAGTTACTTTTCATCAATGGTGTATAAGGTATTTTATTTTTATGCTTGTGGATAAATAATTGATTTCTGGCATTATTTGTTGAAAACAAAATCCAGTCTCCATTGAATTGTTTTTTTAACCTGAGTTATAAATTAGTTGTTCATATATGTATGGATCTATTTGTGAACTGTCTGTTCTTTTCTGTTTATCTTTTTTTATTTGTATCTTTATGTCAGTACTACACACTGATTTAAGACCTTTCTTTTTATATATTATTGGGTATTTACTGCTCTACATACAGCTCTAAATAGTGATCTAGTGGTACTCCACAAAATTTGACATATTGTATTTTTATATTTAGTTCAAAATACCTTAGATATTTAGTTTTAATTTCATCTTTGACCTATATTTAAAAGTTTATTTAAATTCCAAATATTTAGAGCTCTTCTAGATAATCTTTCACTCCTTGATTTGTAATTATTATTTTATATCACTTGAATTCTTTCTTTTACATCTATCTAGTCTTGTTTTATGTCCAAGAAGATGTTCGATCTTGCTAAATATTATGAAGGCATTTGAAAATAATGGGAAAATAATCTGTATTCTACTGCTGTATTCTGTTGTTAGGTGCTATGATTTTAAGAATTAATAGACATGGTGTTTTAGAGTATTAACCAAATTTTCTACAGTCTTACTAATTTTCTGTCTACATGTTTTATCAGTTATTGAGAGGAGATTATTGAAATCTGACAATAATTTTCATGTTTTTTTCTCCTTTTAGTTTCAAAAGTTTTTCTTCATATTATTAATATTATGCCATTAGGTACATAAATGTTTAGAATTTTTATGCCCTTTCAATGAATGAGCCGTTTTATGTTTATGAAATGACATTCTCTATCCCTGGTAGCATTTTTTGACCATTAAATTAAGTTTCTGACATTCATTAAAAAAACTATTCAGATTTACTTTTGATTAGTTTAACATGGCATATATTTTATATCCTTTTACTACTTTAAATTTTTATTTTGAGATAATTGTAATAATCATGTTAAATTGTAGAAAATAATTGCGATTATTTATGTCCTATAATTGGTATCTCCTAATTGCAACACTGTGCCAGAATATAGTCAAGATACAGAACATTTCCATCAAAACTAGAATCCCTCATGTTACCCTTTATAACCATATCCTATTTCTTATAATTCCACACCGTTCTTAAATCCTGGCAACCATTAATCTGTTCTCCATCATTATAAATTTGTTATTTCATGAACGTTATGTCAACAAAATCATGCAGTACATAACCCTATGGAATTGATCTTTGTAACTCAATATAATTCACCACGGATTTATCGAGGTTGCTGTATTACTACTTTGTTTCTTTTTATTGCTGAATAGTATTTCATAGTATGGATGTGTCACAATTTGTTTACAATTAACCAGTTGAAGAGCATCTGGGTTGTCTCCAGTTTTTGTCTATTACTAATAAAGCTGTTATCAGCATTCATGTACAGATTTTCATTTCTCTGGGATAAATTACCAGGAGTGCAATTGCTGGATTTTATGCCAATTATGTATGTGTTTAGTTTTTAAGAAACTGCTAAGTTGCTTTTGAGAATGATTTTATCACTTTACATTTCCAGATAGTGTTATCTCATGTGTTTTTAATTTTCTAAATAACTAATGAAGTTGAACATCGTTTCACGTACTTATGTGATATCTCTCTATCCTTCAGTGGTGATATTTCTCTTTACCAGTTCTGTATTTTACTAGCGTGTGATTTTGGACAAATTACTTAGCAGAATATTTCAATCCATATTTATAAGATAGAAATGCTATTAGTCCTCATAGTATTGGTATGAAGATTAAATAATTTGATATGTGTTTTGTGCTTAGGCCAAAACGTTGGTTATCATATTGTATTATTATTGTTACCATTGTTTAATTGAGTCATGCACCCTGTCTACCTCATAGGATACTCCTTGATAGTTGGGACTTTTTATGTCTACTGTTTTATCCTAATGCCTTAATTAGAATGTGGTACATAGCAGGCCATTAATAAATATTACTTGAATGAAAGGTGAATCACATATTAGAAAGTAACAAGTGAGTATTTACATTTTCACCAGTCAAAATTAATAAGGCCTTTCAAAACTTAATCACCTTTTGCATTTTAGACTTTTGTATTTTAGACAAATTCCTCCTTATTAAGTGGACCGATCCTACAACATAGGCTTCTGCTATGTTCATCTTACTTATCTTTAAAACTTTAACTCCATTGTTATTTCTTTCCAGGGTTACTTTTCAACTTTGCTTTGTATTTCAAAGTACATAGGAAAATCTAAAAAGCAGTTCTCTCCAGGAGGCATGTATTAACGGTTTACTTCTTTTAATACAATAAAGCAAGACAAGCTTAACTAAATCATTAATATCAATATGTCAACTGCCTAACTCTCAGTCTATTTCTAGGAAACAATTCTTACTCATTACACTTTTGTGAATTATTACCAAACCTTCTGTGGAGGAATATAACTTCAAGCACACCAATGGTCAGTAATAAGTTGCAGGGCTTTATATAATAAATTTTACTATTCAGTCTAAGTAGATAAAATAAACATTAAATTGTTTTTTAATGCATGAAAATCTCTACGGATACATTCATGCAAATAAAATAAAATAACTTCCTCAAAATAGGAAGTGAATTGATTTTAATAAGAAACATTATTCTGTAATAATCCCTGCAATTTATAATTGAAAATTAGATACGAATTTGGTATAAAAGTTTCTCATAAAATAGTGTAAAGTTATACTTATAAAAAACAAATGATCCACTTAAGAACTTACACCCTAGCTCTACCTTCCCTTCTAAGTATTTGAGATGTTACTTCTTGAGTTGTTCAGAAAGGTCATCAGGATAAAAAATTAAATCTGTGAATTAATTAATTCTATACATTTGTTTGCTGGACACTAATAAAGTACGATAAAAGGATTATGGCAAATGGAAAGTTGACAAATTGAACTCAAATATAACATTTCCCTGTTTCCCTATTATTCTTAATTTCTAAATTAAGTACTCTTCTGTCTTTTTATTTCATTTT
>NW_016804853.1:2635886-2666459 GCF_001698545.2 Rhinopithecus bieti
CAGTTATTGAGAGGAGATTATTGAAATCTGACAATAATTTTCATGTTTTTTTCTCCTTTTAGTTTCAAAAGTTTTTCTTCATATTATTAATATTATGCCATTAGGTACATAAATGTTTAGAATTTTTATGCCCTTTCAATGAATGAGCCGTTTTATGTTTATGAAATGACATTCTCTATCCCTGGTAGCATTTTTTGACCATTAAATTAAGTTTCTGACATTCATTAAAAAAACTATTCAGATTTACTTTTGATTAGTTTAACATGGCATATATTTTATATCCTTTTACTACTTTAAATTTTATTTTGAGATAATTGTAATAATCATGTTAAATTGTAGAAAATAATTGCGATTATTTATGTCCTATAATTGGTATCTCCTAATTGCAACACTGTGCCAGAATATAGTCAAGATACAGAACATTTCCATCAAAACTAGAATCCCTCATGTTACCCTTTATAACCATATCCTATTTCTTATAATTCCACACCGTTCTTAAATCCTGGCAACCATTAATCTGTTCTCCATCATTATAAATTTGTTATTTCATGAACGTTATGTCAACAAAATCATGCAGTACATAACCCTATGGAATTGATCTTTGTAACTCAATATAATTCACCACGGATTTATCGAGGTTGCTGTATTACTACTTTGTTTCTTTTATTGCTGAATAGTATTTCATAGTATGGATGTGTCACAATTTGTTTACAATTAACCAGTTGAAGAGCATCTGGGTTGTCTCCAGTTTTGTCTATTACTAATAAAGCTGTTATCAGCATTCATGTACAGATTTTCATTTCTCTGGGATAAATTACCAGGAGTGCAATTGCTGGATTTTATGCCAATTATGTATGTGTTTAGTTTTAAGAAACTGCTAAGTTGCTTTTGAGAATGATTTTATCACTTTACATTTCCAGATAGTGTTATCTCATGTGTTTTAATTTTCTAAATAACTAATGAAGTTGAACATCGTTTCACGTACTTATGTGATATCTCTCTATCCTTCGGTGGTGATATTTCTCTTTACCAGTTCTGTATTTTACTAGCGTGTGATTTTGGACAAATTACTTAGCAGAATATTTCAATCCATATTTATAAGATAGAAATGCTATTAGTCCTCATAGTATTGGTATGAAGATTAAATAATTTGATATGTGTTTTGTGCTTAGGCCAAAACGTTGGTTATCATATTGTATTATTATTGTTACCATTGTTTAATTGAGTCATGCACCCTGTCTACCTCATAGGATACTCCTTGATAGTTGGGACTTTTATGTCTACTGTTTTATCCTAATGCCTTAATTAGAATGTGGTACATAGCAGGCCATTAATAAATATTACTTGAATGAAAGGTGAATCACATATTAGAAAGTAACAAGTGAGTATTTACATTTTCACCAGTCAAAATTAATAAGGCCTTTCAAAACTTAATCACCTTTTGCATTTTAGACTTTTGTATTTTAGACAAATTCCTCCTTATTAAGTGGACCGATCCTACAACATAGGCTTCTGCTATGTTCATCTTACTTATCTTTAAAACTTTAACTCCATTGTTATTTCTTTCCAGGGTTACTTTTCAACTTTGCTTTGTATTTCAAAGTACATAGGAAAATCTAAAAGCAGTTCTCTCCAGGAGGCATGTATTAACGGTTTACTTCTTTTAATACAATAAAGCAAGACAAGCTTAACTAAATCATTAATATCAATATGTCAACTGCCTAACTCTCAGTCTATTTCTAGGAAACAATTCTTACTCATTACACTTTTGTGAATTATTACCAAACCTTCTGTGGAGGAATATAACTTCAAGTACACCAATGGTCAGTAATAAGTTGCA
Organism: Rhinopithecus bieti; assembly: GCF_001698545.2. Taxonomy (NCBI): domain Eukaryota; kingdom Metazoa; phylum Chordata; class Mammalia; order Primates; family Cercopithecidae; genus Rhinopithecus; species Rhinopithecus bieti. Next base: position 2,637,727 of record NW_016804853.1, read on the forward strand.
GGGCTTTATATAATAAATTTTACTATTCAGTCTAAGTAGATAAAATAAACATTAAATTGTTTTTTAATGCATGAAAATCTCTACTGATACATTCATGCAAATAAAATAAAATAACTTCCTCAAAATAGGAAGTGAATTGATTTTAATAAGAAACATTATTCTGTAATAATCCCTGCAATTTATAATTGAAAATTAGATACGAATTTGGTATAAAAGTTTCTCATAAAATAGTGTAAAGTTATACTTATAAAAAACAAATGATCCACTTAAGAACTTACACCCTAGCTCTACCTTCCCTTCTAAGTATTTGAGATGTTACTTCTTGAGTTGTTCAGAAAGGTCATCAGGATAAAAAATTAAATCTGTGAATTAATTAATTCTATACATTTGTTTGCTGGACACTAATAAAGTACGATAAAAGGATTATGGCAAATGGAAAGTTGACAAATTGAACTCAAAGATAACATTTCCCTGTTTCCCTATTATTCTTAATTTGTAAATTAAGTACTCTTCTGTCTTTTTATTTCATTTTACCTCAAAACTGCAGTTGGCCTTGGAGTGGAACAGGTTTTTATAGCAGCATTGTCCTCTAGGTAAATCACACAATTCACTTTGCTCTCCTAATGAATTCAAGACAAAATATAAATACATAGTATTAAAGCAAAACAAGCGATAATCCCCCAGTCTACATATTTACATATTTTCTTATTCACACTCCCCTTTCACTTTGTCACTAAAACATGTTTATTCTAATAAAAAGCTGGCAATGCAGTATTCAAATAGGCACCCTTGCAAGGAAGATTTTAACTATATTTTATATGCATAGTCTATGTTCAAGTTATTTTTACTTTGGATGTCAACTATTAATGACAGTTACATTGACATGTTGTGTGGCAATTAGCCTGTATTTCTTGTGTTAACAACTATTGAAGTAATCTTCCTCCCTATGCATTATTGGTAATGTGCAACCTAATGCATGCTTTACTATTGATTTTTTAAAATTCTATAAATAGATTTCCATAAAACAGACCCTGGAAATAAATGCAGGCAGAAACACATTTCTAAATAAATTTATTGCTTCACTAAATTAAACATTAATAAGGCTGCTAAAATAAAGCTAATATCAGGCTATGCTATATTGTATTAGCATTTCTAGATTTTTCTAAACAAAATAATTAATCTTAGAAATTTCCTCAGCTGTCTAGTGTGTGTAAATACTAACACAGTCATTTCCTGTACAATATTTGATTTTCATAAAATTTTATTTCCACTTACTAATGAGAAGTTGTAATAAAAATAATGAAACGAAAGTAATACCTAACAGGCTAAATGAAACTAGTATTGTAGTCATTGTTTAGGAATATGATTCATATTTATTTATATTTATATTATTATACAAATAAGGAATATATATTACATAATATTAATAAAGTATATTATAAAATGATAACAAAATATTATCTTGTATAGCTCTAATATTAAAATATATAGTGCAAATATAAACACATATTTATGTATTAATGAAAAATACATATTTTATAATCATAAATAATTTTATAATATATACATATAAGTACTTATAAATATATATTTTTATATATCCTGACATATCTAATACCTCATAGTTCTGTATAAAATGATAAAATGAGCTTATGCATGAATCTGTTGCTATATCATTAAAAGTCTGAAGCAAAATATAAAATATTTGCACTGCACATTTAACATATACTTTGAATATATCCATTCTGCACAAGTATGTTCAATGCACACTTACTTGTAATGTATGTTTCAGTTTCACTGTAAATTATTGCTGAATTTGAAACATCAAATGTTGCAATTCTTTTGTAACTATTAAGGTAACAATGCAGTGATACTGGGAACAAACATTATAGAGTAAGCATGATAGATACTATGACATACTTTTTCAAACTAAGCTGAATGTTACAATGTTGACTGCAATGTTCTGAAGTCTATTTGCTTTTAAATAATTAATCTATTTTTTTGCATGACTGCCTCCTGAATCCCCATGGCATGTGGTTTGGAATTTCCAAGATTTACAGTGAGTCTAATGTTGCAGAGGCACCAAGTTATCGAAAGTTACAGAAGTTTGAGAGTTATCCAAAAGTGGAACTAATGCAAACATAGTGATAAAACATGTAGAAAACATCATAAATAAGTTAGAGAAGTAATTAATTTCCTCCCAAATAAAATGCATGGTACAATTAAACAAACTGAACTATAACATAACATGTTTTAAATTACATATAGAAAACATGCCATTGGCTTATAATAGATTTGTGTTTCTGAAAGAATAGAAAAAAAAGTCAAGAAAAATATTCCCCAAATTCAAACATTATTTTTTAATCACACATTTTCCTCATAACAATCTCACTCTTTGGGGGAAACATGAGAGAAAGCACTGGATTTAGAAGATATGGAGTCTGATGTGATTCTAGATTTCACTCTCAAAACTAATATGTTTTTCTGTCTCTATATTTAAAGGGGTACTTGAACTTGCTACCCTAGTTTAATGTTTCAAAATGATTAAGTATACAGTTTATTTTACAATATAAAACTGAATGATTTTATTCAAATACTTATCTTGGCAATTGAGTCATTATTTTTGTTTTGAGTTTCAGCAGTGTCTTAGTATATAACAAACAACACTTGACTAGCATGTTAAGTCATTTTTATAAAAAATCATTTCTGACAAGCACTTTAATATTTTCTAATAAAAAATTAGATATTTAGCTCTGTAATTCTTGCTAGTTTTCTGACATCCAGCCATCATTTCTTACGTTTCATAAAAGGTTTGTAGAAAGAATAAAAGAGAACATCTTTGCTGTAGCTTCCTATGTTTCTGTATCTCCAAATATCATTCTTCATAAAATAACCAGTCTATTTTAATCTTGATGCACTTCCACTTTCTAGCAAATCATTCAGATCATTTCATGGGAAACCTCCTTTTACTGATAAACTGAATACTGCCTTTCATAGTTATTTGCTACTGAAAATATGAATGAGCTATGTGGTCTCGAGCAAATCATTACCTTTCCATAACTCAATTCCCTCTACTGTAAAATTAAAAATGATGCATAATTTATGACTCATAGGATCAAAAGCAACAATGTTAGGCACACTGTAAATGTGCTATAAGTGTTTGCTCTCAGTACCATTATTCCTACCCATCTACTGCATTTCAGGATTCTATTCTATTAATGCTCTATTTAAATGATTGTACTTAATAGGTATGTGGTACATTCTAAAATACTAGAAACATATTGATATTTTTTATTTCCTTATGCTGTGCTAAGTATTGCCTCAGACAATGCAATAATAGTCTGTTAGTCTAGATATCAGTGCAGTAGTAGTCTTTTTTCCAAATTGAATTACTTTTGATTATTCCATATGAAGGCAGGACAGTTGTTGCTTCCATGGAGAATATGTATAGAAGAGTAGGAAAACTAGAAGAATCAGTAAGTGGAATTACAATTCCCAACTTGTTTTGTAACTTTGGTTAAACCATTTAACTCTTTCTGCATCACAATTTCTTCATCTATAAAATAGGCCCAGTATCTTTACTTATGTTATAGGGTTACTGTGAGGATAAAACCAACCATACTTGAAAATTTCTTTGAAAACAAAATCACTGTAAAATATTAATCAGCATCAGTATTAGGAATTTGACAGCAAGCATTTTATTGTATCTAAAGTACAGGGGAATTATCTTACGAAGTATTAGTCTTTGGCCTCACAGAACTTTAAAACATCTTCATTTGTGAAATAAACGTCAAGGCAGATTCATTTTTATGATGGTTAAATGTTATGGCTCTATTTATCAATGTTTTTTAAACCCAAATCTCATTTTAAAAGACTATTTATCATGAATTTGACATCGTGTATTGATGAGAGTGTATCAGCTTCTTGGAAGGCCTGTATCTATTAAGAGTTAATATGACATCTTAAGCTGTGTAAGGACATCTTGACTCATGGTATTTTTTATTGAAGAAAAGGGCATAATATATCCATATAAAAATGTTCTTTTCTCAGAGGTCAAGAACTAAGATAAAATATATACATCACTCCAATGACACCAAACAAATAACAAAAATAAATCTACTTTGAGAGAGGTATTAGTCTTTAAGAACCATCATTTTCAAAAACCACACTTGGGTCTCTTTAGCTTACATTTACTTTAATCTCCTTAATATATATTCACAATGTCAGGTGTTTGTTTATTTACTTTTTCTACTACCTTAGTGTAATATACTAAAGGACAGTTGAGCTGATATATGTTTTAGGAATTTTGTCTACTCTCCATTGTTTGCAAAATCCTTTTAGAAGTTTGACAATAACATACCTTCCTTTATTGATTTCTTCTCCTCAATTCAGCAAATATTGATTTTTTTGTGTGCATTTACAACACTGCTCCATTTTGTTTAATTCTTTCTCTATGAATCAGCATTACTGACAACAGAAGCTGAAACAACTACAACTTGAAAAAATACCTTTGATTGAGTAGTTGTCCTAGAGCTAGAAATAAGAATACAACAACACAAAAATGGGACTCCTCATGGGGCTGTATAAAATTCATACAGGTTAATCTTTGTTTTAAAGATTAGAAATCGAAAATAGTTTATTAACACTAATGTGGGATCTTGGAAATGCTTGGAAATTAGCAATATTTATAAAATCTTTTAGATCATGTTTCACAGGAGTTTTCATTCATTGCCTGCAAAACTTTCTTTATCTTAAAAATTTCGCAAAGAAATAGTGGTAACCAAGAAAGCAATATCCTGTAGTATACAATACTGCCTTCACTCTAAGCACTCTAATTGGATCAAGGGTGGTCACCCTATTACAAAGAATATCATCTGTGGATAGCCCAGAGACCTGACTAATGGGACATAACATTAACAACAACAAAAGAGTGAGACAAATCAGTTTTCTCTCCCAGAAATTTAAAATAGAAAACTAATTGCAGGAGATTAAAGTGATATCGTAAAACTAGTGAATTCATCATCACCAAACAGAGGTATTGAGATAAGAGAAAAAGTAAATAGAGAAAGTGATTTGCTATGGGAAAGATGAAAGCATACGTACAAATATTAGAGTTTCTTTATACTAATAAAGGACAGTAAAATTAAAATTCATCCTTCAGGTGCTAAGGTTCATTCAGTAGCCTTAGATCAGAACGTTCCTAAAACTCCAAACTTTGCCTTGAGGTATCTCCAGGGTCTTCCTCTCAATGAGTTTACTTATTAGTGAAAGTGATATTCTCATGAGCATTTCATAGAAGTATGCATAAATCCAATGGGTATAGAGAAAGAAAGAGAGGAGTGGTAAACCCTACACAAGGAAGTCTGGAAAGACTTAAGCAGGAATAATCCATATTAGTTGAAGGATGAAAAGAGATTAAATCCATTGGGTGCTGAAGAGTAAGCAGATGAGAATTTAATAACAAGTTCTCCAAACTTAAAAATTGACATTTGGCAAAATGAAATCTATTGATTTATTTCCTGTATCATAGCCCAGAGTAAAAATCAGGAAAAATACAAACAGGTAGATAGAATGTGTGTGCCAAAGGTCATAGAAAAGTGTAATTAAAAGTTGAATAAATGAACTTAATAAATGAGGTAGGAAGTATTTATTGAAAATTGCATAAAACGTTGAGTTTTAAAATGTAACATGATTTCATTTCAAATATAATTTTAACAAAGATATGAAATTGTCAATTAATTGACAATTATTGGGAAGTGCCTTCTTGTTTTATATTGATTGATGACGTTATTCTTTCTAGTTTTAACTTCAGTGCTTTTTACAGCCTGGATTCATGACTTTTTTCACACTGTGCTTGTCCATTAAAAATAAAATTTAAAATTTCTTGTTCTTTTAATTATTAATGTCACTTATTTGAAATCATCAACAAGCTTTCCTTAGAATTCAGTTGTTCTTATAAATCTCTTGTAAGTGGTGTATAGATATAATGGATACATCTATTTACTGGTAACCTATTGACCTCTTTCTCCTATGCTTTCTCAACTGAACCATAGTTGCTAGACATTTCTCAAGTTTCCCTTCTGATTTTTAATTCTGGGAAATAACAACCACCCATATTATTTTGTAAATACATTTTGGGGATTTTAGGGCAGTAAATTACCATATTTAAATATTTATTTTTTGAATAGCATTAGTAATTATGTTATATAAATATTAAACTGCCCTGGAAAAATTATTAATATTTTATCTCTATTACTCCAAGTCATATGTATATCTGTGTGTAAGTATGGATATATATTCCTTTAAAAAAGCAAATTACTATTTTCATTAAAATGCATACTTGAACATTGCTAAGAGAGTAGATTTTAGTGTTCTGGACACAAAAATTGTTAAGTATGTGTGGTCATGAATTTATTAAATAGCTTAATTTAGCCATTCCACACGGTGTACACATATGGAAACACCATGGTGTATACCATAAACCTATACAATTTTTACTTGTCAATTAAAACAATAAAAATTTTAAAAGTGGCTCATACAATTAACGTTTAAATTCTATTTATTTTTTTGTTTAAAGTATTTCTTATATACCTTTCCATGTCAGTAAATATGACTCTATGTCATTCCTTTTAGGAAATATTTAAAATTAGTCTATTGAGATACATATGAACACATATGTTTTATACATAATACAGAATGTTAGACTCCTCCTGCTTCCATTGATATCATGGCAACTAAATAAGTGTGAAGCACACCTGAATTTCAGTAGTAATTAGACAAATATGTTCCATGATTTTTAAAAGCCTGCTCCACTTGGAAGAAAAAATGGTGAAGAGAGCAGGAGAGAAGAGGTTGCCAGAGAGACTTACTTAAGGAGATATACTAGTCCCTTCTCAGGTCGCTATAACAAAGTAGCTGAGAGTGGGTAATTTTTAAAGAAAACCAGTTTAATTGGCTCATGACTTTGCAGGCTGTTCAGGAAACATAGGCTTCTGCTTCTGCAGAGGCCTCACAATGCTTCCCATCATGGCAGAAAGAGGAGAAGCAGGCACATATTACCTGGCTGCTAGAGCAGGAGGAAGAAAGAGCTAGGGTAGAGGTGCTCCATACTTCTAAAGAACCATATATTGCAAGAACTGTTTCACTCCAGCAGCACCAAAGGGGGAAATCTGCCCCCATGATCCCAGCAGCTCCCACCAGGCACCACCTCCAACATTGAGGATTATAATTCTACACAAGATTTGGGCAAGGCACAGATCCAAATAGTATCTGGAGAATTGCTGCTGTGCTGTGTCTCACTGAATTTTCTTCCTATGGACACAGCAGGATGCTGCCTTCTAACCAGGCAGTCTTAACTTGTGGGCAGTTTTACTGTCCACAAGATATCCAGCAATGTTTGGAGACATTTTCAGTTTCCACAATTAAGAAAGTGCTCATGGAATCTAGTAAGTAGAAACCAAGGGTACTGCTAACCATCCTACAACGTATAGGACATTCCTTAACAACAAAGAATTTGCCAGTTAAAATATCAATAATGCTGTGGTTAAGAAGCCCCAAGCCCCTTTGAGACCATTAGAAAGCTATGAAATGTAGTCCACATAGCTGGAAAACACAGAGGACTGGTGCCAGATCCATTCCCAAGAGAGCTAAAATAGACAGTGAACAGTGGACAGAGAAGAGGTGACTATTTGTTGTAAAGTTTCTATTTGGGACTCTGACATTTTGTTGAATCAAGAGATGTGTGATTTTCTTAACTGGTACCAGCCATGAACTATAGAAGAATGAAGGGCCATTTTGATTATCCAATAAAACTAGCAAAAAGACAAGAAACTCTTTGAAAAAAAAAAAAAAATTAGAGGTTGGAGATGTGTTATCAGATGCCCAGAATCTAAGAGAGTAGCTTCAGCGCATCACTTGTAATAATTATACTTTTGCTTGGTCAAGGGAACATCCAAATACCTGTGAAAGCTCCTTGGGAGAGAATCAACCTGCTAGCAGCTGGCAAAAGGAGAGAGGAAATCAGGAGATGGAGGCATCCTCTATCTCTGTCTTTCCCACTACAGAATTCCAGTTCAAATCATGCTTGAGCTGGTGCTGGCCATTCTAATTATTGGATTTACACTGTATCCTCACTCACAATATTTGAGTAAAGCTGAGTATTTACCATGCATTGTAATATATGTAACTAATTCCCTATTTGTTATTGATGCATATTTAAGTAGCTTCCAATTTCTTCTTACTGTAACAAAAATGGGTTAATGAATTATTTTCTCCTATTGATGGACACTTAATTAGCTTCCAGTTTCTTATGTAAAAAAAAAAAAAGTATAATGAATATCAATCTATTTTCTTACTTTCTCCCTCGACCTCTCCATCTCTCCCTCCCTTTCCTTCCTTTCTTTTCCTTTCTTCCTTCCTTTCTTCTTCCCTCCGTCCTTCCTTATTCTTTTTTCTTTTCCTCTTTCCTTCCTTCTTGCTTTCTTTCCTTTCTCTCTCTCTTTCTCCCTACCTCCCTCTCTCCCTCCCTCCCTCCCTTCCTCCCTCCTTCCCTCCCACCTCTCATTGAGAAATGTAAAAACATGATTCAGAGTAAGTGAAGAAGCATTAAAGGTATTGAACTACCTCATTCAAGAATCAGTATTTTCTTAACAGTTTCATTTCACATCAGAAATCATGGAACTAAAATTTTCTCCTGTTTTATTTGATTCATTTCTGTGGGATCAGATTAAGGAAGTGGACATTTTTATACTCATATTTTACCCACGCAATTTTAACAAGGATAGTAACAAATAAATACGGATCAAATTTATTCAAAAGCTATTTCGTACTGGGTTGCATAGCACTAATAGTACATTCATGGTTCTAATATTGAAAACAATCCTATTAGGATGATATTATTATTCCAGTTTTACAAAGGAAATAATTTAGGGACAGAAGAATTAATGGGCTTGCTTGCCCAAAGTCTCATTGTTACTATGTTACGGTGTCAGTGTGTCAAGGCAGGTGAATCTTGCTCTATACTGACTCCCTATATTGAGTTATTCTATTTCCTGTAATGGATTCTGAAATAAACTCATTTCAATACAGTTCATTTCCCTAATTTTAGTTATATTTACATAGTGCTTTCTTGTATATGACAACCCTACGAAATAGGTAAAAGCTATTATTCTTACTTTATACATATAAAATTGAGGCAGTGGCAATTAAATAATTCATTCAAGATTACAAAGTCAATAAATAGCTTTTTTTTAAGAAAAATATTTGAACCTCGGCAGTGTGGCTTAGTGCTTTTAAGTATTGTGTTCTACTGCTCCTTTACAGAAGAATGTTTAAAATTCAGATATAATGACTTGTTTAGTACAATCTTTCAATCTCCTTCTTATATTTCTAAATGTATTTTCTTAAATAATTTTTTAAGAAGAGTCTATCTACTCCAGCTAAATCGATTTCCTTTTCTTATGACACCATCTCATAATTGTAATAATAAATCCAACTGTGGTTGAAATTACAGATGGCTCATACAGGTGAAGATGAGCTCAGGTGAGAAGGAAGATGTAGCTGATTATATCCTAAGGAACAATAATTCTGTTTTTTTTTTTTTTCAGCAGACTCAGTTAGTGACTGAATTTTTTTGAAGAAAAGTAATTAGAAACAACAGCTGGATGAGCAGAATCATTTTCAACCAGGTGGTCAACAAAATTAAAATATTGAAAAGTAAATGAATAATGAAAATTTTTTTTAGATTGAACAAGGGACTTTTAAAAAAGAGATTAATGGAGTCTTTATACAAATAGTAGTTTAATTTTGCAGGAAACTCAATAATTAATCTGACAAATCAGTGAGAAGGTATTCTGGGGACATGGTAGCCCAAACATATGTCTAATGCCTTCTACTATTTTTAATCCACTTCCAACGAGTGGAACATTAATTGGGCAGTTTGGGAGACAAGGTCTAGAGAGTTGTGAACTTTATAAATCATCCTAGGCAAAAAGAACAGGTCACTTGTAGTACTTCCCCCTGACTGAGCCTGACCATTACTAGGAGATCAATTTCAATGAAAGACAAACTTCTTTGTAGGCAGCTTTTCCTTCAAGACTGAAGTACACAGAAGAGGAAAGGTATAATGAATCAAATCTCTCTGGCTTGAGAGGAGCGTTGATGAAGGTGCACAGGTGAACTGAGTATTTGCCTGTACCTGAGATCCAATAATATAAACTGTTGCCATGAAGAACTCAGACCACAAGCTTCTTCTACTTGTTTTATTTGAGAAGAGATGTGTTGGTAATTGTGTATAAATAACTTTTAAGAACTAGAAGTTACTGTGGAATATCTACTTGAAATACCTTAACAGTCTTACCTGAAATATATGCAATATAGAGCCACAGGCTGGCCAAGGAATTAAAAAATGCTCTTAGGTGAACAGAGAAATTAGTGTGTAAAAACAGGCACATTATTTAGAAACAGCAAGCCTCTAGAGAAATCAAGCTATCAGAGAAGATGGATCTCAAATAAGAGAAAATTTACCAAAGGAAGAAGGAAAAGTACTTCAGCATGAATCATATTTTCTGAAATTAAAATCTAAAGTTTCAGTGTTTAAAATTCCAACTCTTTTTATCAGCAATTTGGTGGACTACATGTCCAGAAAACCTTCTTGAAAGAGGACAACTAAAATGCTGCATTAACCACTTTAAAAACATTATTTCAAAATGGCAGAGTTGGAAGTTCATAAAGCCTTAAGAATCCAGAAATAGCAATCAACTATAGAAATGATCCCTGAAATAAAGACTTAACCTTTAAGACCTAAAACCATAAAACCCTAGAAGAAAACCTAGGCAATACCATTCAGGACATAGGCATGGGCAAGGACTTCATGACTAAAACACCAAAAGCAATACCAACAAAAGCCAAAATTGACAAATGGGATCTAATTAAAGACCTTCTGCATAGCAAAAGAAACCATCTTTAGAGTGTTCAGGCAACCTACAGAATGGGAGAAAATTTTTACAATCTATCTATCTGATAAAGGGCTAATATCCAGAATCGAGAAAGAACTTAAACAAATTTACAAGAAAAAAGCAACTCGCCGGGCGCGGTGGCTCAAGCCTGTAATCCCAGCACTTTGGAAGGCACGAGGCGGCGGATCACGAGGTCTAGGAGATCGGACCAGGATCCTGAGCTACACACGGTGAAGATCCCGTCGCTACTAACAAAAAAAGCAAAAAAAAATACAAAAACAGCAGGGCGAGGGTGGCGGCGCGCCTGTAGTTCTCCCAGCACTCCGAGGCTGAGGCAGGAGAAGTGGCGTGAACGCGGGAGCAACGCTTGCAGGTGAGCTGAGACTGCCCTGCACCCCGCCTGGGCGACAGAGCAACGACTCCGTCTCAAAAAAAAAAAACTCCAACAAAAAGTGGGTGAAGGATATGAACAGACACTTCTCAAAAGAAGACATTTATGTGGCCAACATATGATAAAAAAAAAAAAAAAAAAACCATCATCACTGGTCTTTAGAGAAATACAAATCAAAACCACAATGAGATACCATCTCACGCCAGTTAGAATGGTGATCATTAAAATGTCAGGAAACAACAGGTGCTGGAGAGGATGTGGAGAAATAGGAATGCTTTTACACTGTTGGTGGGGGTGTAAATTTGTTCAACCATTGTGGAAGACACTGCGGAGATTCCTCAAGGATCTAGAACTAGAAATACCATTGACCCAGCAATCCCATTACTGGGTATATACCCAAAGGATTATAAATTATTATACCATAAAGACACATGCACATGTATGTTTATTGCAGCACTGTTCACAAGAGCAAAGACTTGAATCCAATCCAAATGCCCATCAATAATAGATTAGATAAGGAAAATATGGCACATACACATCATGGAATACTACACAGCCACAAAAAAAAAGGATGAGTTCGTGTCTTTTGCAGGGACATGGATGAAGCTAGAAACCATCATTCTACGCAAACTAACACAAGAACAGAAAACCAAACACCACATTTTCTCATTCATAAGTGGGAGTTGTACAATGAGAACACATGGACACAGGGAGGGGAACATTACACACTGGGGCCTATCGGATGTTGGGGGGCTAGGGGAGGGGTAGCATTAGGAGAAAAACCCAATGCAGATGATGGGTTGATGGGTACAGTGAACCACCATGACACATGTATGCCTACGTAACAAACTTGCACATTCTGCACATGTAATAATAAACAATAATAATAAAGGCATTTAAAATAGATCAAGAATAAAAGAATCCAGAAATATTTCTTTTATGAAAACCACAGATCCATCACCACAAAGCTAACTTTTGCTTTACAGGTATGTTAAATCCAGATACAAAGTATACAATGATTATTCAATAGTTTTTTAAAAATAAAAGAGCATTAAAATTCTATTAAAATCCTGTAAAAAAAAGTCTTGAAACAGAACAAAACACCCCTTCTGGAAATGAAAAATAAAGCAAGGATAATTATAAACTTAATAGATAGGACAAATGTCAGATAAAACATGCTTGAAGGTAAAATTATTTAATTGGAAAATAAATCTGAAGATATTATTCCAGAAGGATGAAAAAGGAAAACCATGAAGTTGACATAAGGAAGATAGAGTAATCATTAAAACAAAACAGAACCTATGAAAAGGAAGTTGTAGAGAGCCATACAGTAAAATGGGGAAAGGCAGTATTTGAAGATATTTTGTCTGACAACTACCTAGAATTAATGAAACACACAATCCTTAAATGCATTAAAAAAAATCACGGTGAACTTTTTTAAAAAAATGCTTAACACATTATAATACAAATGGAGAATATCAACATGACAAAATAAAACAATATTTATAATAAAGTAATAGTAACAAGTCTATCAAAATATGTGGAAGACCTTTGTGGGGAAGTATTTTAAAGCATTATTAAAATATATTAAAGAAGTTTTCATTATATGTTTTGACTTATAAGCAGGAACTGAGCTATGAAGACACAAAGACATAAGAATGATACAATGGACTTCGGGGACTCATTGGAAAGGGTAGGAGGGGTTGAGGGATAAAAGACACAATGAGTACAGTGTGCACCCCTTGGGTAATGGGTGAACCAAAATCTCAGAAATCACTATTAAAGAACGTATCCATGTATCCAAACAGCATCTGTTCCTCCAAAACTGTTTGAAATTGAAAACAAGGTGTTAAAGAAGTTTTAAACAAGTAGAAAAACATAAAAGATACATGTCTTGTCACAATTATCCCTCTATAGCTGTAGGTTCTACATCCATGAATTCAACCAAGTGCAAATAGAAAACATTTGAAAAAATATAAATAAAAAAACAAAAACAAAAAATAATACAATTTAAAAAAACAATACAGTATAAAAACTATTTACCTAGCACTTATGTTGTGGTAGGTATTATAAAGATAATCTAGAGATTACTTAAAGTATATGGGGAAACTGCTGTAGGTTATATGCAAGTAGTATACCACTTTATATAAGAGACTTGAGCATCCAAGGATTTAGGATTTCAGTATCCATACGTGGGGGAGTGTTGTGGTGGGTAGATGAAACCATTCCCCTGTGGATACCAAGAGACTCTATATTAAAAGGCCAATTTTCCCCAAATTGATGTATATTTCATACAATTCATACAAATATCCAAACTGGGTTATATGGAATTAACAAACAAATACTAAAACTTATATGGAAAAGAAAAGTCCAGATCGGTCCACATCATCAAGAAGAGGTGTAGGGATTTGTTCTATCAGATACCACAGTTGGACAGAAGACAAGTAATAGTTATTGTATGATAATGGGGTAAATCCTGGAGTAGGCAAATGGAACAAAAGATAAAGTCCAAAAATAGATGCATGCACATATGGACATTTGATATAAGACTGATGTCTCTCTGCATATCAATGGGAACTGACATATTTTTCAATAAACTGTCACGGGAGTTTGCTTATTCCTATGGAATGAAAATAAAATTGTATTCCTAAATGATATCATGCCAAAAATCAAATTTCATGCTATCAAAAACCAACCAGCCATTGCCAGTGGGAATATGGAGAAAGGACATTCACATATATTGCTTCAAGAATGTATAATACTAAAGTTTTTAATAAAAAATATTCTGACACTTATCTATTAAAAAAATCCACATATCTTTCAACCCACAGTCTCACTCCTGGGGTTTTATTCCAGCAAAAGAAAAGCGCCTAATAGTACCTAAGAATGTCTGTAAAAGTTGCTTATTACAATGCTTTCATGAGTGAAAAAAATGAGTGTAAATATTGGAATTTCAGAATAATTTGCATTGCCATAGAATTCCATTTAGCTAGCCATTATGAAGAGTTAGTTAAAACTATGTTGGTTTACTCAGAGGGATTCCAGTTATATTTGTTGAAGGAGAAATTTTTTTTAAAACTAACTATAAAATCTTGTGATCTCAGTCATGCAAAAAAATAAGATTTTTGAAACTGTAAAAGTATGCATGAAATTTGATATAAAAATTTGAAGTGTAGAAAGATAGCACAAAGCCCCTTAATATTGGCCACTGAAAATGAGAAACGTGGAAATAGAAAAGCAGAAGAGAAATAAAGAGGTAAGTTAAAAGTGAAGAAAAGCTATTTTAAAATTGTGCTCACTTTTGTAATTATTACCACATATGCAGAAACGTTTTATAAGTGAATATATCTGTGCACAGATAGTGTTATATCAGATGCCACTGAAATATTTTTACTAGTTGTCCCTCAGTGTAAAATTTCAAAATTTTCCTAATACTGTTTTATATCATTTCCTTTTTTAAGCTTAGTATAGATTAATATAATCAGAAAAAAGGTATTTTCATGGTATGTGGAGGAATATGAATTATGCTATTAATAAAACATATGATACCAGAAGATCAAAAAGAGTAAGAAATTTGAAATATTTAATTATATGCATTAAAAAGGTCTTGGGTCCAGATTCTACTCTTGTCATACAATTAGCAAATGGAAGAGCAAATCATCTCCAGATTAAAGTCCCAATAGGAGATGGTAAATCATGCTTCTAACATCCAAAAGGTCTAGATTTTATGAAAGTAAATTGGTTTTATTTGGGTGATTTTCCAGAAGTAAATGTTACTGCTCTAAAATAATAAAAAAAGTGGAGAGGGTTGAGTTAGAGACAACTTAGTGGAAAACGAAGTTTAGATTATGTTTCTGAAAATTAGAAAATTCCTTTCTTTATATAAAACAGTTATATATCTCAATTAATCCTTTTAAAAATAATAAGCATTCAGCTAGTGAAGTGAGTTACAAGCCATTTATTTTGTCTAATATTCTAAGGGCCTAATTTAATTTCAAGACTATGCTCTTGTGGGAGTAATTCTTAGGAATACTCTACATTTCAAAGCAGTCTTACATCAAACCTTCTTTCCCTTCCTACTTAAAAAAAAAAAAATCCCCACTGTATTGTAAATCAGTTTGTTTCAAGAAGCTTGATAAGCCTATCAGCATATTAAGCAAATATTACTGTGACTTTCTCAAAGGAAAATTGTATGTTGTCCCTTCTTCATTGGGAAAATTTTTCATGATTGATTTGGGAACATATTGTCATCTTGTTGTGTGGTGACTTAATCTTCGTGATTTCCATTTTACATCGGCCAACTTAATGTTCAGATAATCATATCTGCATTGACTTTTGCAAATATATAGTTATCACAGTCTGTTTTTGCAAGCATCTACTCTGTTGCACTTAAAAATGTATTTTTGCTACATATTCCTGATATCTACTTAAAGAATGAAAACAAACTTGCTAATAGTGTTGCATCGTCAGCACAGTTCTGTTCACTAAGAGAGTCTTCTTTTCGGTATGCAGTTCCTCACACTGTTGTTCAACACAAGTTGTTTATGCGGGTGCTCTAAACTTATTTTTATCAGAATAGAAAAAGTAACGCTTTCACATTTGTAACCTTGTCTATGCCCTTTCTCTTATTAATTTATAATGATGGATAGAAAATATTTATAGAGGGAGAGGGTTGGAGAGAAATGTTTCATTGTTTTGAAAAAGTTAAACTTCTGATTTTCAGTTTTGCTGCAAAAATAGGTAAAGCAGTGTTGCAGCAGCTGTGGCAATTTAGCTCAAGTGGATCATTTATATTGGCAAACATATGTGCCATAAGCTATGAAGGCAGCAGCTTGTGAACCCATTAAATGGTGAAATTCTGCTTCAGTATTATTTGCTAAAACTTTAGAGGCAATAATCCTTTGAGCTGAGCATTGAAGGATGAATTGTAACTTCCAGGGATAGGAGTAGAGGTACAGCATTATGTATTACAGCTACAACGATAATGCTGCATTATCAAGACAACAATGATCTAGTTTGGTGCTTTATGAGACAAGTAGGGTGACTGTACTTAAAAATAGAGTTTACTATATATTTCAGAAGAGGTAGAAGGAAGATTGGAGACCTACTCAATACAAAGAAATTATAAATGTTTGAGATGATGAATAACCTAATACCTTGATTGGATCATTATATACTGTATATGTGTACAGAACATCCTGTGTGCTTCATAAAAAGTACAATAATTAGGTATCAATGAAAACTAATTAATTAATAATTGTGTCTGTATATTTGTAATAGAGATAAGTTTAAAGTTATATTTGAAAAAACTTAAGTCTTGTCAATCATTTCTAAGCTAGAATTAAAAAAATAAAACTTTTGGCAGATTTTATCTTTTTTATTGTCAGTGCTAATCTGTGGCCTCACTTACGTTGGAAAAGCGATACCTGTGGAGAGTGGCTTCTTAAAAGTTTGACTTCTTCATTTATAAAACTAGGTACGAGGAATGAGTATGAGTATATTAGCACAGTGTACCAGGAATCTTCAGAAAATAAAAGATCAAGGCCCCCATCCTTTCAAAGTTAGTCAAACCTCACTGATGGCTTGACATGCTTCCAGAAAGGGCCATTGCTTATCCCAAATGGAAACCCATTACAAAGGAAGAGGTCTGGGCTGGTGAGAGTTTGAATATTAGAAGCATAATGCTAGTTCTGGGCACACTTCATGCCTCAGGCTAGAAGCTCCCTCTTACCTCAGATATGCTGGAATAGTGGTCATTTTGAGGGCACAGTGGTTGAGAATAGAGTGCAAATGGAAGGAGGTCTAAGCTTAGGAACCCCAATATGATGCAGCAGTGGCAACTGTGCAGGCATGGTCACATCATAAAAGTGATTAGGAGCATATCCTCCTGTGTGTGAATAACAAAAGAAACAGTTACCATGAAAAATCAGGGGCTCTTTTGGTATGAAATAATTTCTGTTTTCCTTTCTCTTGCTCTTTCTCATGTTAAAAGTATGATTGGCCACTGCTCTGTGGACTGCATAAGTGAATCCTGAGGATTCATGTACTATGCATAAGCAAAAGGGAGCAGCAGTTAACATTAAAGAGGGAAATCTTGGACCAATTGCTAATAAATTCATGGAGTATTTGAGTAATTAAGCTTTAAAATAGGAAATAAAATAGTATGTGTGTTCCATACTAATGAAGAGTGTCACATATTGTTTTTTTTTCCCTAAAGAAATAGCAAGAAAAAAATGGAAAAAAAAGATACCCAACAAGATTAAATATTTTAAAGTTTCTTAAAAGATTAAGTTGCACTTATTTAAGAAATTGGTTCATATATAATACAACTTTTTCCCACAATGCCAGATGAATTTAATTTTACAGAACTTCACTGAAATAAAAATTCTGAAGCACTACCAGATTTAAACTCTTTCTTTAGCAAGGCCCATGTGTCACTTTCAGTAGGTGTCAAATTGATCCAGCTTCCTGATATAGCACTAGTACTTAGTCCAGGTTCAATCCATATTGCAAAGTTATAATAATCACTTCATCTTAGACATTTACTTTCATTGCCCTTAAATTTATGGTCTTTCTACTAACGTCCTATCAAAAATCAGAAGCTGCTGGCTAAGTGCAATTGGTGCTTTAACAAATGAATAAGAGACTTACTGGAGCACAGTTGAAAATATAGATCATGAGTTCTAATATATAAATAAAATCATCCATCTTTTTTTGAAGTAAAAAAGAAAACATTTCAGAATGCATGGCAAATATGGGGTATCATGCTTCGACTTTTTCCTATTGAACAAATGACAACCAGTGTTAATTGACATTATTTATTTCTGATGAGTTTCAGATTTACTTTCAAATCAGTGCTCCAGGCAGCCACACTCTATCAACTAGAATTGAAATTATAGATAAAATAATTCCCTATCCCTAGATTAGGGAGATTAAAGAGTTTTTGCAGGGATTATTTAACAATGCCTTTCTGATTATAAACATTACATATTTGTTGCAGCAACACTGGAATACGGAAACCTAAAAAGGGGCTAAAAATAAAATGTTATGAAAACATTCAGATTCAAAACTATAAATATTTAGCACTAGCTAAATATACAGATTTTTAACTTTTTTTCTTTTATTTTTTTGAGACAGAGTCTTGTCCTATCCCCCAGGCTGGAGTTCAGTGGCACAATTTCCACTAACTACAACCTCTGCATCCCAGGTTCAAGTGATTCTCCTGCCTCAGCCTCTCAAGTAGCTGAGATTACAAGTGCGTGCCACCACACCCGGCTAATTAAATTTTTTAAATGTATGTAAAATATATAAGTGTTTAATAAAACTGAGGCAATACAATTTGACTCATCTTTATTTTTCTTTTTTTCAGTTAACACCAAAAGAAGTTTTCCAAATATCCCTCACCATATATTACTCATCATCTTTAATGATTACATACTTTTATGTTGTATGTCATATGACATGGATACAATATTCTTAAATTCCACTTTATTTGTCTCAGACTTTCATGATGTTTTCAGTTTTTTTCTTGGTGACAAATTTTTATAAATAAATGTATGACTTTATTTTAGCAAGATTCGGTGGTGATGGGGAAATAGAGTATTATTACAGTTTTGTAAATTTGAACTGGCAAGGATTCTCACAGATGTTTCAGAATGTGATGATGTAATGACGCAAACCCAGGGAGATGGAAAAAACAAAACAAAAAAAAAGACAAAATCCATGCTGGCAGGCAGCCTAGTGTGAAATAACTGCATCTGTGACAACTAGGACCAGGCACCTCAGAACTGGCTCACCTTCCCCAAGAAAGGCAATGTGGAAACATGCCTCTGCATTACTTCTAACTCAGGTTTGTCATGTGGAGATCCAGGCAGAAGGCATGAAATCTATGTCAGGGCATCAATCTGTGATATCATAAAAGTATTTCCTCATTTTATTATGAAAATGTGCACATTTTCTATAGTATTTGTAAATTCCCTGCATTCTCATTCTCTCTCTCTCTGTCTCCGTCTCTGTCTCTCACTCTCTCTCTGTGCCTCTGTATCTCTCTGGCTATGTCTCTTCATTTTCTCTCTCTGTCCCATTCTCTGTAATCATTTATATACAAGAAGAAAGAAAGAAGAAGAAAGTATTGATTTGTTTTGAGCTAGAGACCAGGGAAGATACAATGTGATTGTTAAATATAGATTATAAAGGTAAAAATAGAACACAGTGGTAAGTTTCTGAGTACACGAATGGGAAACGAGATGATTTTATGAGGACTCAACACTCTTCATGAAACTGTTGGTCAAAATACAACTTTATAGAATAAGCATTTCAAATAGATTATCTAATCATTGACATGCCAAATATTAGGGATGTTAAATTCACTTGCATATTTCTGATAATTGGTAAAGTGGAGGTTCCTTTCATATGAATTTTCTGGTGTCTAAATATATAAATATGCAAGGTGGAAGAGTGTGCAGCTGAGACACTCTAGGGAGATGTGTTTTCCAGAATAAAGGATTTTGTGTTTTCATCTTCCATTGATCAGGACAGTTGTTCACGATTTGAAATGCCTTATGGAGTTTAGGACTAAATCTAACCAGAAAGAGAGAGAACTAGTAATCCCTAGATGGCCCTTAGCAAAATGATGCTTTCTTGTATTATGCCACAACTAGTAAATGCTGGTTAATTGCATTAGATTTTACGCCACTGAAGCATAGTCATCAACATATAGAAAACGCTAAATACCGCCATTAGCAATTTGCTTTTGCTTAAAAGGATAACAAAGTAAGTACATTTTTCTTTGGCCTAAATTCAATATTGTTTTCAAAATAAGAATTTCAAGGCAAAAATCTATGCTGTAATAATTAAAATATTATCATGTTTAAAATTTAATCATAGCCTTATGATTATTTCAAAATGTAGAGCAAGGATCCCGGGTGGTACACAAAGCAATTCATTAAGACACGGGAAAGAGTACTAGAATTTTTTTATATTTATTTTCTACGTAGTCCATTTTATTTATTATAACAGGTTTCATGATTATTATAACATACTAGCACAGTAGCACATTTTTATAACTGAAACAAACCTATAATTTTTTGGCTATAGAAATATATCTACTTAAAAAGAAGAAACATAAAACTAATAGAAGCCTGTGTACAAGAAGGAAGGTTTGGGGACTAATGATCTAAAGCATATTTTAGTCATTTTCTGGTGAAAACTCACCACATCTCAAGATACCATAATTTATCTTTAGATAATTCTTTCAGATTTTTTTAGTAGTTTTGATTAAAATATGCCCCCACTAATGCTCCCTCATTGGTTTCACGTCTGCTACTTTACATGAAAAAAAGCAAACATATCTCTACTTTTATGTTAGAACCAGTTATTTGTAGTCAGTTATTAAATTTAATTTATTTAAATATATATTAAGTACCTGTTATGCTACTGAATGCTGGCGATATAATCTCCACTCATAGAAAATGTATAGTGTATTTGTAGACACATACAATTACAAGAATTATTTTGTTGCAGTAGGATAAGATCAAGGAGATAGGGTGCAATTAGAAAAAGAACCTAGTTGCAGAGAGGGTGGTGGTTCAGAGAAGGCTCTCCGAAAACAACGACATCTGCAAAATAAATCCTCCCAGTGGGGCCAAGACAGCAAAGCTGGTGTCCGGAAGACCCAAAAGTAAGAGAACAAGGCATGTTTTAGGAAGTGCTAGCAACTCAGTAAACCTCAAGCAGAGCAGGTAGATAACATTGGGATCTGAGATGGAATTAGATCAAGAAGGTCCCCATTATGGCAAAAGTTAAGATTTTGTATGCAAAGCAATAGTTAACAGTTAAAGTTCTTTAAACCAGGGAATGATATACTTAGTGCTTTAAGAAGTTCTCTCTAGTTGAACAGTAAAATAAAATGCTTAGATGCTCATAGGCCAAAAGTAGATAAGAATGTATGTACCAAAATGTCTACCTAGACTAGGATTGATTTCATAGTGGCATTGCATTCAACAGCTGTGAACCCCATCTCCAGACATTTACTTGTAAGATAAGCAGCCTCCAGGGACACTTAAGTCAAAGATGTGAAAATTCTGTGATAAAGCTGAGGAAGTGGAAATGTTTGCTTATAAATGTCCCAAAAGACACAATTGAATCACTTGGAGAAATAAAATCAAGAGAAAGGAGTCCAGAATAGTATGAGGATAAAGTATGAGTGAATCCATGAAGGAAATTGATTATTAAGTGGACTAATATTTTGCAAAGTAACCAAATTATTGAAGGATATAAGACATGTTGGTAAACTTGGCCCCCAAATCACTAACCCCTGGCATGTACAGCAGTACAGGCCTTTTTAGAAGGAGTCATTGGTAGTCTGAACTAGTCATTTATCTGAGATTGTCTTCTTCTATTCAGCTAGCTCTAAGTTAAAAATGGGAGCAATCTCAAGAAGTTAGTGACATCAGACCCCTCTAAAAGTAGTCTGATGTGTGTGCTCCAGGCCAAAAATCTCCGATTCTTCTAGCTCATCCTTGTAGCAGTTGGTTTCACATCCCTTCAGGAACTTGACTGATCTACAGATTCCATTTTGCCTATGACCATAGAGCACTTTAAAAGATTTAATTTTTTATTTGTACCAACGTGGTTCCAGAAAGAATTTAAAATGGCTAAAGTAGGAAATGTAAAAATATGTTAATGAGGAAAATAAGATAATAGGAAAAAGGAGTGAATAACAAAATTGAAGTCAATAGTGAGTTTAAATATGTAAAACACATGCTGTTGGGGGCCTCAGATGATTGCCAGAATCAGGCTACGACTTTGACTATACTATTTTCTACAATAAGGTATATGTTTATGAGTGTGTGTGTTTGTGAATGTGTGTGTTTGTGTACATTTGCATGCAGGTATGCACATCTCTGCAGTTCTGATTTTGTAAAAGAGAACAGTCAGAAAATCATAAAGCTCCAGTTTTCTTTTAACTCTGTTCAAGAGTTGTATAAAGCTTTAATGTCATGGCCTTTTGCGATGAATCTATCTTCACAGAAGGTTTGCTGAATGACAGCCTAAGTGAATGATACATTAAGGTTGTCAAAGATCACAGCAATCACTCCAAAATCCATTTCCAAGCACCTAAACCTGTGAAGTTTATGGAGATTCAAGACCCCCTAGCTCTTGAATGTTCTTCTGTGAAGCTAATCATACCAAGCTATATATTTTTAATGACACTCCTGACCCCTCACCCTGGCCAAGTCAATTACTCTAGTTTAGAATACATCTGACATTCCACATGGAACAGATAATCTCACAGGTGCTCTGATCTGTAGTTGGCATTCCCGACTGACTTCAATCACAGCTGGCTGGACTGCTGAAGTAAGACACCATTATAACTAGCTCATGTCATTGGATGAGACTGAGTTAAGCCATAATGAACTAAAGTAAATAAATAAAAGAAGTTGATTTTTAAAAAATGAATACACGAAGTAGGGGAAAAGTGCTGCTGCTATGATATCTCCTCATGACTTATTTCTTGATGGTAAAGAAAAAGAGAAATAAATAGACAATTTTAATTACCACAGAAAAAAAAGCAATTTTGGGGGGATCTATATCTAAAAGTTTTATGTCATATAATTTCTCAGAGACCATATGTTTTCTCTTATAAACTATAAGAATATGTAAACCAAAGTAACTGACTCACCAGGACACATATAAGACAGTTAATAGATGTTTCCTCATTCACATTAGTGTGGACCTTAGCAAAGAATGTACTCCCTAAAGGAATGTACTTTGTATGTATTTCCTTAAAAAACAACTCTACATCTTAAAACAAAAGTAATAATAATATTTCTGGTAGGCATTATTTGTGGGAAAATCATTGAAAAGGAGCATTTCACATTTAGATTTTGGAAACAAGCATCAGTGTCAGCCATTGAAAACAAGCATCAATGTCAACCATTGGAAAAACTTTTTTTTTTTTTAAACTTGCATCTATCTCTTTTTTTTGCACTCTCCTTCCCTACTTCTATACTGTTTTCTCATTTTCTGCTTGTCCCCATCAGCTCAGCCCTTTTTTGCTCTTTCCTCACTGATACAAAAGAAGTAGGTTTAGCCATTGGCACCTAAGTAGAAATTAGTTAATATGAAACCCTTCTGAGGATAATGATTATTTCAGGTGATGATAATTTCAGATATATGGTTGAGGGAGATCTTTCACAACTAAGAGACATTAGAGAAGGAGAGGATATATTGCATTTTATTACTGACATTGAAACTCAATGAGAGTCACTCTGCTAGATATTTTAAGTTTTTTTCCAAATATTAATTCACTTAAACTTCACAGCAGCCTGAAGTATGTCCTGTCCTTGTCTTCATATTACATATAAAGAAAATATGATATGCAGAGATTAAATAATTTCTCTCAGCTAGGTTATAAGTAATTTTTTCCTATCTACACTTGAGTACTTCTCTCTAGGATTTGACTCAACCTGGATTCAAAAATGGCAGTTTTCTTTTCCCTATGCCATACTGCCTATATAAAGAGCACAAAAGAAGACGTGTATATTTAAGATTACAAAATACGTATTTTAAAATTATAAATATTATAATAAAATATTTCAATTCAAATAATCTCTGTAGCAAGGTAGTCCTTATACATATGTATATAAAGTTAATTTATACAAAAAATTCATTGTACATGATTTAGAAAATGCACAAATGTTTAAAGCAAAGAATTGAGAATTACAAGCAACTTCAACAATTATAGAAAGCCACTAACATTTTGGGAGATTTCTTTCTAATTATTTTATACATATACATAAAAGTATTTACTTTCTTGAACTTACTGTGGTCAATTCTGGCATTCTGATAACATTAA
This sequence comes from Rhinopithecus bieti, assembly GCF_001698545.2. Lineage (NCBI taxonomy): Eukaryota > Metazoa > Chordata > Mammalia > Primates > Cercopithecidae > Rhinopithecus > Rhinopithecus bieti. The sequence goes on from NW_016804853.1 coordinate 2,661,932, forward strand.
TTATATTTTACCATTCAGTTTTTTCCTTATAGATTGGCTCAAACTTCTCAGAGAAACATTACTTTTATGTAAGATCTGCTCAAGTAAATACGAATGGTTTCTTCACACAGTGATATAACTTGTAGTGACTCATAGTCTTTTCTTTCTGTTGTCACCACCTTAAGAGAAACATTTGCAAAGAACTCTTCCCTACAAATGGCCATATTCTATAAATGCATATTGTAACTTAGTTATCTTTGAATTTTACTAAGCAACATAGATTGCACAATCCTTTTATGCTCCAGGCCTTCAGCTAGTATGGCTCAAATTAAACTCAAAGAGTACTGTGAAGACTGAAGAGTAGACCTAAAGTCTTTAAAACATTTTAATTAATATTTTATCAAATCTTAATTAGAAAAGTTTGAAATAGCTATGCTGGCAAAATGTGTTTAGAATCAACTAGGATGGTAAAATACTTGTAAATTTCTAAGCTGGGTCAGTGGAACCTGGTTATAACATCATCCAATGGACTAGTTCACTTGTTATTATATGTGTCTGTTGATAATTTGCAGATTATTTTTAGAGGAACTCTTTAAGTTTATAATAATAACAACCATTTTTATTGCTTTTATTCCTTACTGAATAAATATATTTAAATCATGTTTAAGTTTTTAATAACCTAATGAGCTTAAGGTATTTGAAACACACTATAATATGTTTTGTATGTCTCTAGCTTCTAAAGGGTTTTTTCCTTGCCTTCTAGAATCTGCAGAATGCCATGCCATCAATGCCCTGTTACTTTAGGGAGGTTTTCACGCTATTGTTTCTGCATTTATCCATTAAAATACATTTCCCAAGTGGTGTATTTTAAAAATTATGAATGCCCAGTGGAGGCTGGGCATGTCAGGATGGTATACACAGTGTTCAGGAATAATAACCTAATTCAGTTCATAATTGATATGTAATTCCCCTCTCTCTTCACCAAAATCATCCAAGGAAAGAGGCCATGAATGTAAAGTGATATAAGGTGTGTATGTGTTTTTCTCTGTTCCTAGTTTATCTTATAAATTACTTTTAAAATGGTAGAAAAGGTTAATGTAGCAAAACTCTTCAATGTAGACCCAGAAAACACACCTAAGCTTTTATAAAGTGTTCTTTTAAAGTAATGATTAGAAAATTATTCTCTTAATGTGGATTTATAATAAACATTAACAATTGTAAAAACTGTAATTTTCAAACAATTTATATTATCACTAACCATGAGTTTCATAAGGTTTGAGAGAAAATACTTGATAATAATATAAAATTTAATTTAACTTGATAATTTATTACAGAATATATTTCCTAGTTCTGTTACTCTATGAAATGTTTTAATGTACTTTTTGGGTATAAATCTCTTATATATTTTCATGTGTCATCTAAAATATTTTTTAAACTGTTAGAAATTCTACCTTAATCTAATAAAAGAACAGAAAAATTATTTAGACTAGTTTAAAATTATTAAGCAATTTGAAAATTCATCTTTCTGGAGGTTACATATTTAACTAAAGATACAATTACAGAATTTAATCTTTCAACTTTGAAGAAATTGTAACTTCTATATAACATGGGAATAATAATAAATGACTAATAAAAGCAGTATGCTATGCTTGAGTTCTCTTCCAGTTCTAAAATCTACAATTATAAATTGCTGAATCAGAGAAACACTGCAGAAATTTTAATACTATTTTAGTATTCTATTTACTTTTAAAGTCCAAACATTAGTTAGCCACTTTGAAAGATATTGTCAAAGTTGTCTTTCTTTTTCTAATTAGTGTGGCTACTACGAAGCAATAAAATACTACTCAATATTTAACCTACATTTGTAAATCACACATCTGCTTATTTAACTAAAAGGTTCCCATGGTCTTCTCAGCTACAGGGTTCCTGAGCGGCTGAACATAATTTACAAAGAAAAAGACAAAAAGCCTTTTAAATTTTACTTCATGATCTAGAGCTGGTGATGAGAGAGAAATATAGAGGTTCCACAACCTTTAAGAAGCTATAAACCATCGTGCTTTCCTTAGCATTTATCAATTTTTAACCACTGCTACAAGGCTTGCAGCAATCAATTATTCCCTGGCTCAGTGAGGGGCTCAAAGCTATACCAGATAAACCAGAAATCAATTTTACTGCCTTGTGGCTGGTTTCTAAATGTGTTCCTGCTCACCACATTTAAAATAAACAACGCTAGAATTCCATTGGTTCTGTGACAATTATTTTTACATCACATGAAAAGTTAATATTTTAAATGGGAAGGAAGAACACATTTTGATATATATAGCCTAGGTCTGTTTTCTTTTCTCAATAGTGAAAATGAGGAGGGAAATTTTCCCCTTTTCTCCCTTGCATGAAACTGATTTCTAATTAATGGAAGCCTTATTTATTTCAGCTAAGCAATCATCTTTGTTCATCTCATTTCTACTGGATTGCTGTCAGATACTGCACAGAGGGATATTTGGTAGGTACCACCATTTAATATGCTCACCTCTACACTAGCCACTGTGACCAGTGAGAGTCTTCTTGAAATGTTAGATTGAGTTAAATAGATGCATCAGAAATCTCCTTTTTATCCTCTTATATTTTCACTCCAATTTAAATTTTGCGTCACTTTCCATTCTTGGGCCTACTGTTCCAATTTATAATATTTCCATACAAGTCAATCACCAGAATATATCATTATATTTCCGAAAACCTTCAGACTGATTGGGGAAGTGAGGGATATAGGTTTGGGCGATAGGCTGAGGATAATGTTGAAAAACAGTATTTTTTTTTTAAAAAAGAAATAAAAGTATTAATTTTATGTTTTAAAGATTAACTTTGCAAATGTGTAAATGTTGCCTCAAGCAATTTGAACATAATTCTGTCAAACAGTTACTATAGATACGTATTCTATGTTATCCAAAGTAAGAGTATAAAATTGTGTTTTCTATATATCTTACATTTATCTAAGAGTATTTAATTTACTTTTCAAAGGGATGCTTCCTTAAAAATTATTTGTTGAATCTTAATGTATGCAAATTTTAAAAAAACTATTTAGCAAGCTACATAATTCCAGAAAGAAATGCAGACTCTGGCAAGATAATCTATCTGTACTGTAAATGTATGAATCAACCACACTGAGAAGGGGGTAGAGGGACAATGTATTCATGTAAGTAACTTTGGAAATGATGGAGTCCATAAAACTGTCGACAAAAGACATTGTACATAAGCACTGTACTCTAGTGAAGAAAGATTTTTCCCACCCTGGTACAGTTTAAGAACCCTGTTACCAATATGGATGTATACTGGCATTGAACAATTAAGGAAATGGATGATAGATGTTAGGTACCAGGTTTCTCACCATGGGAGCAAGAGGTGACAGATGCAAGGCAGAAGGCTAGTGTGATCTTGCAGTAATGGTTAAGAGTTGGATAAACCAGCATAAACTGATTAATGTGTAGTGGAAGAAGTACACTGAATTACAGTCAGTCAAAACTCTCTCTTGTCTTAGATGATGTGGAGCAAGTGCCTGTCATTTTCCAGAATTGACAAACACACCCAAAAGTAGTTCTAAGCTTTTATTATTTTAAACTGACTGCTTTATCTGTTTGGTAAAAATGTGTATACATAAGTTAATGGAAAAATGTTATTTATGCATATCTAATATATTATCATTGTTACATAGCACTTCATTATTTATGGGTCTGATGAGCTCAGTAGTTAATGTCATAAAATGATATATTTCACAACATTTTCTTTAGTTTCTTAGAACTCAAATCAGTATAACTATTAATGCTCACTTTGCCATAATTTTGGCATCATATTTACTGAATGAATCAAAAGTTCCTGGCAGGCGAGAAATAATTTGTGTGTCTAATTTTCATAAACAGATGCTTATTTTTATAGATATAAGAAACGGAAAATATTTAAGCATATCTTGTACATAAAAACGAAGAGGTTTTGACATTAATGTCATCACTCAGTATATGTGACATTATTTAATATACTATTTGATTAAGTAACTTACTAATCAGTGAAATATATTGGAGATGTTATTAATTAGGTAATGAGTGAAAAGACAGATACAAGTCTTACTATAACAAACTTATTTTAAATTTTGGAAGGAAATATAAGGAAATCTTGTATTACAAATGAAGAAAGCTATCTAAAACAAAATCAAAACATCCGTGATACTCAATTATTTCTTTGATTTACTGTGTAAATTTTCTAAATTGATATTTTAAGTGACATAATCGTCAATGCAGCCCAAACATTGACAAATTATAGTGATGATAATAGATCCACTACTTTTACATTTATTTTTTCATTAAAATGTGCCTAAGGTTTATATATGACATAGTTTTATAAAAAGTAACCAGAGGCCGGGCGCGGTGGCTCAAGCCTGTAATCCCAGCACTTTGGGAGGCCGAGACGGGCGGATCACGAGGTCAGGAGATCGAGACCATCCTGGCTAACACGGTGAAACCCCGTCTCTACTAAAAATACAAAAAAAAACTAGCCGGGTGTG
>NW_016804853.1:2669082-2691529 GCF_001698545.2 Rhinopithecus bieti
AAAAAAAAAAAAAAGTAACCAGAAATGGCTAATTGACAGTTGCTACGTATAGTAACCTGATATATGGAACTTTCATTTAGAGCACTTAAAACTTTACAAATCTCCCTTTTCACTGGAAAATACATCCATTGGCCATGATGCTATATCTCTCAGGTGTTGCCAATGAGAAATTTTAGACACTTTGGAATATACATACATATTTATAAATCAACAAGTTTTTATTTAATGCCCTGATGGTGCAATTTACCTGCATTTCTATTATAAAATACCTCTCTGGATAAGTACAAGTAATACAATAGAACACAAGAATGAACGAACACTTAGAGTAAATAGCCTTACTTAATTTAATAATCATACAAGGTACTAATCATTTATTAGGTATTAAGCTATTACTATGCCTTAGATAGATTTAAGAGTCATATAGACATTCATTGAGGTGACATACTATTGATGTTCTACAGAATTCCAATCTTCACCTTTTCTCTGATCATTTTGAGCCAACTCTCCAAGACTATTCCAACTCTTTTAATATTCCCAAATATTAATATGTCACATTAATAGCTATCTTAATATTTAGACCTTTCTGACCTTCTGAATATGTCTACTTTTTTTTCTTAAGGCACATTAAAATCAACTTGGACAAAGAGACAAAATTTTTCACTTTTTATTTAATAAGAAGAAAGTGAATATGCTTATTCAATAATTATTCTCCTTCTTTAGAAAGAAGAATGAGGTTGTGTTGGTATAAGATAGTGTAAAAGATACTGGACAATCAACTTCCAACTAGCACCATACTTGATAAAAGAATCTACAAATGGCATCAGATGCCATCCTTTCTGCCAAGTGCAGAAAATGATAAACTGAAGGAGATATGACATCATCTGGAGTCCCTAAAATTTATATACACAATATTGCGTATTTAATAACAATTTTAAAGGTCCACCAAAAAGATAAGAAAACATCTCTAAAAATGATATATAGAAAATAAAAGAGAGAGTGACCTATAGGTAATTTAGATATTGATGTTGGTTGACTAGTTATAAATACAATTTTTGTGCTTATATCTAAGAAAATGTAATAATAGTTTGACAATACATCTAGAATAATAAATCAACAAATACATTTAATCTCTGAAGCCAAATTGACATTTAATAACTGAGAAATATAATATCTAAAATTTAAAATACATTAGAAATTGATAAAAAGCAGACTATGAACAACAGAAGACAGAATTTTGAGAGCAACATTAATATAAAACTCAGGCAAAAAAATTACAAGAAAAGATAAAGGACAGACAGATATTTCTCAAATCAAAGGGGTATATGAAAACCAATTATAATATGCCAAGGTGAAGTGTGAGTAATCTCAAGAATAAAACTAGTATAACATTTGAAAATCAATATAATTTGCAATATTAATAATATGGACAGTTGGGTGTGGTGGCTCATGCCTGTAATCCCAGCACTTTGGGAGACTGAGGCAGGTGGATCACGAGGTCAGGAGATCGAGACCATCCTGGCTAACACGATGAAACCCCGTCTCTACTAAAATTACAAAAAATGAGCTGGGTGTGGTGGCAAGCGCTGGTAGTCCCAGCTATTGGGAGGCTGAAGCAGGAAAACTACTTGAACCCAGGAGGCAGAGGTTGCAGTGAGCCAAGATCGCGTCACTGCCCTCCAGTCTGGGTGTCAGAGCAAAACTCTGTTTCAAAATAATAATAAAAAGAGAAGAAGAAGAAGAAAAGAAGAAGAAGGAGAAGGAGGAGGAGAAGGAGGAGGAGGAGGAGAAGGAGGGGGAGGAGGGGAAGAAGAAGAAGAGGAAGAGGAAGAGGAAGAGGAAGAGGAAGAAGAAGAAGAAGAAGAAGAAGAAGAAGAAGAAGAAGAAGAAGAAGGAGAAGAAAGAGAGAGAGAGAGAAAGAAAGAAAGAAAGAAAGAAAGAAAGAAAGAAAGAAAGAAAGAAAGAAAGAAAGAAAGAAAGAAAGACCATGTGATTCTACTAGTAGATTCACAAAGGTAACTAATATATATTTCTGTTTAAACTCTTGGGAAATGAGAAATAGAAGGATACTTCCTAAAATTATAAAGTGAATCTGAGAAAAACCTACAGCTTGTGTCACACTTAGTGTTGAATGACTACTTTTCCTCAAGGTCAAGGACATAGATAGGACATCTGTTCTTACAATGTACACTTACGATGTAGTTCTAGCTGTGTAGTAAGGCAAGGAAAAGAAAGAGCCTTGAGATTGAAAATAGTACTGCTTTTCTTGTGATTATCATGAACATATATATATTTACATATATAGAAAATCCTATAAAATATGCCCAAAAGCTGCTAGAACTAGTAAACCGGTTTAGCTAGACGGTAGTATGTAAGATCAATATGTAAAAATCAACTCTACCTTATATAGCAATAACAAATATTTCAAACTTAACATCTTTGAAACATCAAAAGCAGTAGCATCCTTTAATATGAACTATTTAGAGACTAAGTTATAGAACAATAGACATAAAAAGGCACATTTTGTATATGAAAAAGTACAAAACATTGCAGTGAGAAATGAAAGAAGATATAAATGGGTAAATATACTTGCTCATGGACCAGAAGACCCAGTATTATTACAATGGCAAGTCCTTTCAAATTGGTCAACATGATTCGAATTAAATGTAAATGAAAATTTCTAAATATAAACATGAACTAAAAGTATAAAACACACCCATCAGAATTTCTGGGGTCAAAAAAAACTACAGTTGTTGGTGACAATGTGCCCTAGTCAAAACTTCAAATTTTGTTAAAAATCTCTGAAAACGTTTGGCAATGTCACTAAAGCAGAATACGTGTACCCTTCGGCCTATCATTTCTACACAGAGATATGCAGCCAATAGACATGCACATTTGTGTTTTCTAAAAAAGGCATTTGATGAAATGTTCATAACAACATCACTTATAAGGCTCCAAATGGAATAATTCACTTGCTCATTTAAAATATGATGGGTAAACTGTTTAAATTTATAAAATACAGTGGTGTATAGCAATAAAAATAAGTATACTACTGCATTGAATATTATGAATCTCATGAATATAATTTATGAGTTGAAGCCAGAAACAAAATTACATTTTGTACAATTCCATTAATGTAAAATTTAAAGATGTAATAATCAAATCTATGATGTTTAAAGTTAGGAAAATTATTATCTTTGTTGGAGAATATTGATTAGACCATTGATGAGAATATTGATTAGAGGGGTCTATGAAATAACTGTGGTTCTGATAACATTTCACTTTTTTTAAAAAAATTGGTTGCTGGTTATATACGTGTGTTTCATTTGTCAAATTTTTCATGCTACCTTTATGTTGCGTATACTTTTCTGTACATATGTTATAATTTGATAATTTTTTTAAAATGACATAATATCTACCTTGAAGAAGTTGCTACTGGTTAAGGTTGTGACAATTTAAGTATGAAAATACTTATAATGGTAATGGATTACAATGCATTGACTAATTAATAGTAAATATAATAAGTCAAGGTGATTGCACAATGCTTTAAGCAGTAGGGTGGTATTTTTCACTGCAGATAATGAAAACTAATAAGTATAGAAAACAGAAAAGAACTAGAAAATCACCCACTTGCAATAACCAATGTAATTATAGATTTATACTTGAATGTTAAAACAAGGGAATAAATTCTGCTATGGAACAGGATATTCAACGGCCTCAAATGACCTTCCACAGATTGCAGTTATAAAGCAGAATGTTTAACTTTTTAGTGGAGCATTCTGGCAGATATTAACTTAACCAAAGGAATAATAATGGAGAAATAAACCTGTTATTATGTGCTTTCTAATGTGATACATCTAAAACTATTGCCTATTTTGAGCTAAAATTGTTTAGCATGAATCCAATATTGAGGAAAGAATCAGATTAATCTACGCTTTGTGACATTCTACAAATTAACTGAATTTGATACTTCAGATATATTATTAAAATGAAAGTAAGAAAAAAAAGAACAAAAGGTAGGATAGAAGTTAAGGTTGTAATCAATACATTGATTCACATAGAGTTTTTCCACCCAGTCTGTATGGTATTAAATGAAATAAATATGTCGAATAGAAATTCAACATAATATTTTCTATATCTTATTTTCTATACCTGTGTCTTATCTGCTCAAGATTCCTGATGTCATGTCTATTTTAGTGAAAAACCATGTATTATATAATAATGTATACATCAACCTTAATATCCATAGCAATATGTAGTAGGAAAGCATATAAAGAAATTAAAATGTGTTACATAAACTTACAGAACCAACCATTTATAACCTTATTTATATTAAAGATGGAAATCTGGGGTAAACAGTAAAAAATGCAGCTAAAAGTTTTACCTGGGTTTATAATTTCACAGTGGGTTTTCCCCTTCTATTTGAATGATCAAGGGAGAATAAATTATTGCATTCAAATGGTAAAGTCTACCTCTCTATTCTATTCCTAGAAAATTATGATGGTTATACATATTTTCTATTTACTTCATGATTATATTTTTAAAATAAACATTTGGTTCTTAAAGAAGACTTACTATAACAAGAGCTTTGGACAAACGTTTTGTTACAGTTGTGAATGCTAAATTTCTTTTTATCTGTTTTTCACATATAAGAGGGGTAATCGATAGTCCGATGTCTCCTCATGCACTGAAATTATAGCGTGAAGTGAATTGCATCCGTTTCTAGTTAGCATTTATATTGAGCCACTCTCAGCCTGATCATTTGTATGCAATCATTTGCACGGTTTTTTTGGCTTTTTTTTTTTTTTTTTTTCTATCCCTGAAAGGTCAGCAAGTATTACTGTCCAGCCTTGACAGCGAAGGTCACTGACGTAAACTGAGAATAAGAAAGGCTTGCAAATGATAAGCAAAAGCCATTAGGGTCAGCAACTCCAGCACAGAGGCAACACAATTTGCATGCTCCCTGCCTATATTTTATGATACAGCTTCTTAACTCTTTACCTGTCCTCCTTGCTGTTTATTGTTTTCAATATTCAAATCAATTCAACTCTGAAAGACTTAATTGAACATTCACCTAGTCTCAGCAAGGTCCACCTTATTGGAGTGATATGAGTTGCTCAGTACATGGCACGCAGGCCTTCAATTATTATATAAATGAATGAATCCACATTACATAATTAGATGCATAATCTATTTTCAAAGGGATATGCAATTTAGGGGAGGAGGAAAGGAATATGGAAAATAAGAGAAATGAAGAGTACAAACTCTAAAGCAATTTTTCTGTTAGATGATAAGGCCCATGGATATAGAGAGTGTGCATGCTTTACTTGCTGTTTGATCTTTAGTGCCGAGCACAATGTCTGGCACATTTCAAGTCTCCAATAAATATTTAATGAAAGAATAGTTGCTATAAGCAAAGACAGCAAGGTAGTACTGTCTAGCCAATTACTGCTTGAATTTAAAACACAGAAGTCATCATTAGACATTCAGTTAGTAAACACTCACAAAGCTACATCTGAAGTGGAAAACATTCCTAATTATGTAGTACAGGTTAAACATCCCTACTCCAAACATTCGAAATCTGAAATGCTCTAAAATGTGATGCTTTTCAAATGCCAACTTGATGCCACAAGTGGAAAATTCCACACCTGACCTCATATGTCAGGATAGTCAAAATGCAGTTAAAACTTGGTTTTATGCACACAAATATTTAAAATATTGTATAAAGTTACTTTCAGGCTATGTGTACAGGGTGTACGTAAAACATAAACAAATTTTGTGTTTAGACTTAGGTCCCAACCCCAAGATATATAATTACTCATATGCAAATATTCCAAAATTTTTAAAAAAATCCAAAATCCAAAATATTTCTGGTTCCAAACATTTTAAATAATAAATACCCAATCTATTATTTTTCTTGTGATATATATTGGTATAGCCATGTACCTGGTCTCTCTCCTTACACCCTAGCTTTAAGACGGTTTTCAAAATAGAAGCCAGAGTGATCCTTTAAAAATGTTAAGTCAGATTATGCCCTCTACTACAATTCCGTTCTTGACTTTTCATTTTACGCCAAACATTAAACTGAAGTTCTTACAGTGGTTTTCAAATCCTTCATCCTCTGTCTCTGGCAATTCTCCAACCTTCTTTCTCATTTAACATACTTTGCTCCAGTGTTTCTCTCTTCTTGTGGTTTTTATGAAGATGTCAGGTGCCTTCCTGCCAGGGCTTTGAAATTGCTATTGCCTTGCCCTGATAACCACATATTTCCCTTTCTCATTTCCTCTTAATTAAGCTCAAATATCAGCAAGACCTTCCCTAATCACTCTGTATAAAATGTGAACATTTCTTTTACTGAGCCATTCCCAGTTCCTTTTACTTTGCTTTATTTTTCTCCGCAGCAATGGTCACCACTTACACACATTTCAACCCACTTATTTGTTTATGCACTTTCTTCCATGCTAGAATGCAAGCTCTGTGACAAGAGAGAGTGCCTTTTTTGTTTGGGTTATATAGTTAGTATCCCACATGTTGATGGCACATAGTATGTGCTCAATGGATATGAAAATAAAATAATGGCAGTATATTGGAAACCAAAGTTAAAACTAAGTAAGTAATGAGAGAGAGAAATAGACCCAGAGCACTATAGATGGAGTCTCACACACACACACACACACACACACACACACGCACACAGAAATCACAGTCAAAGTGAAGAAAACAAGTATGTATAATATTCTGCCAAATGAATTAGGACTAATTTATAGATACACACAGTGTCAAAATAATTCTCTATGTTCATGACATGGGTTAGGGCAATGATAAAGCTTTATAATCTGTCTTAAAAGTCCTCCTTAGGCCGGGCGCGGTGGCTCAAGCCTGTAATCCCAGCACTTTGGGAGGCCGAGACGGGCGGATCACGAGGTCAGGAGATCGAGACCATCCTGGCGAACACGGTGAAACCCCGTCTCTACTAAAAATACAAAAAACTAGCCGGGCGAGGTGGCGGGCGCCTGTAGTCCCAGCTACTAGGGAGGCTGAGGCAGGAGAATGGCGTAAACCCAGGAGGCGGAGCTTGCAGTGAGCTGAGATCCGGCCACTGCACTCCAGTCCGGGCGACAGAGCCAGACTCCGCCTCAAANAGAAGACATTGGAGACTATATCCTTCTCTAAACGACAAAGAATAATAGATGAAACAACAAGAAAAATACTAAATACCAAAAACCACAGAGGAGGTATATGAGAGACCTTTGGAGATAATATCAAAGAAAGATAACAAATGAGGCTATAGTAAGTCAAATTCTTCCATATTCAGTTTTTACAAATCTTGTTGTTTATCATTTCATTACAAATTTCTAAACATATAAATAGGAATGCAATAATATGCATTAATTTTAAACAACCTTTATAAATGAAATTCATGGAATATCTTATTTTCATATATTTGTATTGATTTATAACACATTTAAAAATCTGTGAAAAGGAGTTTAAAAGCCTCTACTGTTATGAATTTGCAATTGATTTCATTGAGTTTATACTAATTGCACTTCTGTACTGAAATTCTTTTCAATTAAAGGTGTGACTGGAGATGCTATAATATACCAAAAAATAGAATAAATACATATTCAATAAATTTTAACAGGTCTCTTACTCTATACAAGTACTCTTTCCACAACATTCTCTAAACTACTAAGCTTTTTATATAACTCCTGCTAACAGATTTCTCAGATTATTATGTTCTATAGTCATATTAGTCTGTATCTGCTATGATTTTAGCCTGTTTGGACATTTGCAAATCTTGAGGCATACAGGACAAGTCTTAGCTGTGTAGGATTGCTCCATGCATTGCAGCATCTAGCATTCTTGACTTCCACTTACTAATTTGAAAAGCAACAACATCCACGTAGGTATATAAGGTGCTCCAAAATTGTGAATCAGGTTAGAGAATGGCATGAGACTAAAATAAGTTATAAGTCTACTGCAATAATACAAGCAATAAATATGGAGAGCTATGTTTACACAATAGGCTTGGAAGGAGGAAGAGAGCATGCAAGTAAATGAAGCCTCTTGATATTTATCATGTACTTATATTGCAATGTAGAGACTCATGTTACCATCCTAGTAGTATGTAAGATTTTTCAGGACAAAGATTTTATCTCATAGGTTCTATCCTTCCAAGGCACATGGCTATTTAGCTCAAATCTCTTCATATGTTATATACTATGCACGTTTTTCTTCCTTACAATATCCTAGTTTTCCATCCTAAGTTTATTCTTTCTTGGCTCTTCTAAATAATCACTACTGATTATCTCCTCATGTCCAGTAATTTGTCTTCCTCATCATTCCACTGCATTTTCTCTCTCACTCAATCAGTACAGATCAAATTGCCAAATTCCCAAATCCTGTGGGCTTTTCTCTGTCTACATCTTCCCTAATCTGTTGGCAGAATTTGACACTATCAGACTTTTGTTTGATTTTTCTAAAATATTTCTCCTTTTATGTTTTTTGTGACCCTTGACCTTGATACTCTTGAGATTATCAAGAGCATCTAAAATCCTGCTTTATTTCTTTTCCTCTTTCATATCTCTCAACTTTGTATGTCCCCAAACTGAAATTAATCTCTTCTTATCACTTCATAGGTTTTCTCGTACCTCTTCTCCTTTTCTTTTCTGTTTTTGTTTCCTTTCTTTTCCCTCCTTCTTTATTCCCTTTCCTGTCTTTCTTTCTGCCCCTTCCCTTTCCATTTCTTCCCCTACTCTTCTGTTGTCCCTCTAGTCTAAATTATTTTTCTAATTTCCTTTAACTAATCACTTCCATACAATTAAATTATCTAATTTTTATCATTGTAACTTAACCCCAGTTACACTGGGCATTTATACCTCTTTAACCATTGACACATCCACAGCCTAATAAGGACTGAACTTCTTCACTGTCCTCAACTAGTTTTCTTAGCAGTATCATCAGTGCCTCATCATTAGCAAATTGCTCCAAAATGAAGTCCATGTCCTTCCTTTCCTCTGACGAAAATGGCATCTACAATCTTTATTCTACTTCCTCCCTGTAGTCATCATTCTTAATTCAATGTTATCGTTTTACCCTAGGTATATAATAAATTCTGACCTACTTTCCCTGTTTCCAGAGATGCTTACTCCAAAATTATTCTACTTACGACCACTGAAACAGATTAGGAAACTTTAAGATATAGAATTATTCAAGACATCTCTCTTAAAAATGAAAGTAAAATTCATATTGTGATATTTAAGGCTTTGAACATGCAATCATTGTATCATTTTAGTTCAAATTAGGTGAAATGTCATCACATGTCCTACATGAACCACCAGGCTGTGTTTACTTCATAGTTCTCTAGTAAGCATGGTCCGATGACACTTCTAGAATCTAGTGAGTCTATTATCTAGCTCTTACTGCAAATGAAGGCCAATTAAGAAAAGAGAAAGTGATGAAAATAGACCCCTTTTTTGGCTTTTCCATAATCAATGTTCCCATGTAATCGTTCTCTCTGAAGAATCAGGGGCCAAAGAGCTATGTTTATTTTTAAATGCAAATTTGGGGCTCTTTTCTTTAGGGGAGGACTTTCCTGGAAATGTCCCCATGTATCCATCTAGGTCTTATGAAGTGGAAATTCAGTCTCTCATGGAGGATTTCCTTTAGTTTTTGTTGTTGTTGCTGTTGTTGTTTCTCATTGGTATACATTTCAAAGGGTGCTATAATAAAATGGGAACAAAATGGACGTAAAGATCACATTATCTGCTAGGATAAAAATCGATTTCCTGTTAATCTTATACCTTGAATCATTGAATATTATGACTTAAAATGGACAAACTTGATACTAGAAAAGACAGAGTGTAAGACATTTCTTTTCTGCTAAAACAAATATAATGCCAGTAACATACAGCATACTATTTGAGAATAATATGAAACGTTTTCTATAATCAAGTTCCCACGCTGAAATTAAAGTTGTAAAACAAAACTATCCCTTTCCAATTGAAGAAATAAAAATTAATGATATTTTCAAATTTTCTTAAGCTTCTGAGTTCCGGTCATCATTCAGGATACAAGAGACATTTTCTTTCTTTTTTAAAGTGCTAGAGTTTGGGCCATCTTCTACTAGAACATAAATAACTTCCCTAGCATTTTCAAAGTTGTTTTCATTTTTTTGTATCATTCTTACTCAGGTATCACACTTGTCTAATTCCAAAACATGTTAGAAGGATACATACAAAATCAGGTTGACATATAAGGCCCAAATTATCTACTTTTATCATTAATTATTCTAAACAAATTAGAATCCAATAAATACCACAATCAAGATTCACTATTACCATTGCAGGCAAAGATCATAGCAGCATCACACTGCTATTGCACCACTTATTTTTCTATTGTGTCACTTCGTACCCAGGTTGATGTTTAAAAAAACAGACTGGTCCAGTAGCTGTCATGTGGGTCCTGCATTCACCATTTCTCGCAAGTTTCCAGCTGATGTCAGTGCTGCTGGTTTATGTAGTGCAATTTGAGTAACAAAAGTCTATTACAGGAAGTGAATGGAAGATGGAGGCAAAGTTTGCTTATGAGGGAAAAGCAGAAAATAATAAAAATGAAAAAAAATAGCTTTAGCTTTGCCAAGGAGCTAATTAAGCTGTTCCAGCTGGTTCATAATAGGTGAATGTAAAATCAGTTAAGAGAAATATTTCATCAAAACAATGAGTTGTGCTACATTATTTCTACGTTCTTTGGAGACAATCCACATACAGTATATCCATTGCCTCCTTTACTGAAGAAGGTCATTTGCCATCCCACGGTTTCTTAATGACTTTTAAGAATTTGGAGTGGTGGTCTTGCCATTCTCTGTATAGTTCTTGAAACTCTTCTTTTCATCTTCACATGTATCCTGAATATTTAAATTTTTGGTAATTTCTTTTTTTACTTTGGCCTCTGCATTTCTTACACCACAATATTGAAGGAAGAACTATATACAAAGAACAATAACCAAGCAATGGCAAACACAAATATTAAAGTCCTGTTTACTAAGATTTGAGCTGGTACCTAAAATCTGGATTCAGGTCTCTCTGGTTAAAAGTATGTCACTAAGTGAGTAAGAAGTATCTCTAACATTTCAACCACAAACTCAAAGCACAACTCCGAGGACCAGCCAGCCTGAAGTACAAAGTCATATGAAAACCTTTGTTTTAAACTTCTTGTGCGATGCAAGAGGAACTAGTATGAACAGACCTTAAGTGGGGTAACTAACTGCTCTTACCAATTTGGAAGAGGATCCTAGCAAAAGCATTATTGTTATGTACAGAATCTGTTAGTGTACTGGAATCCTGCACACTAACAAATGTTGCCTAATCATTCTCCTAAAATCAGAAAAATCACATGAGACTTCTGTCAGAGGATGGAGATTACACAGAAAGGGCACGGGGAAAGGGAATACTTCTGGATTTAACTTCTCCTTCCCAAATTCTGAGTTGTTGAAATTATCTGTATACGAAACCCCAGCAACATGCTATTTACCCATGTAACAAACCTGTATATGTATCCCTCGAGCCTAAAATAAAAGTTGGAAAAAAAAAAAAAAAAATAGAAAAGAAACCAAAAAAAAAAAAAGAAAGTAAAGGAAGAAAGTATATTAAATTAGGCCCAAGAAATCAAAGAAATCAGAAGAGTTTATGTCAAGTTCTCAGAATATTTGTTTTATTATTACATGGCTTTTAATTTAAAGGTTATGCATATATTCTGTGATTTGTCAAAAATAACCTCATGATGTGCAATTTCCTCTGAGTTTATGTGTAAAGCCTTTTTTCCATCTAATCATGTGGCATAACAAATAAGACAAAAACTTGTAAGCAAAAGACCTGGAGGTCATATTTTGAAGTAGAGCCTGGTACATGCACAATGGTCCCAAGTGGATAAGGATTTTAAAGGTAACAATAGAGGTAACCAAATAGAGTAGGCTAAAAAACATACATACTTATGAGCCAATGGCTCCATATAACATTTAACAAGAACCTGTAAGTAGCACTAAAAATAAGAGGATTCTTTTACAGGTCATTACAGGAAGTTCTGTTGTCTACCACATTTTCAACTTTATAACATTTAAAAAATATATAAATAGAATTGTTTGATGTGTACACCTTATTTATTTATCTGATCACTTGATATTCCAAGGAATTAAGATTGAAATTTCATGTTAATTTTAGTTGGATGATTATTTAGCACTTATATAGTAAAACAATTTTAAACCTGGAACAGACTTTAGGGGTAAATTAATCCTAATTTACCCTCTCTCTCAGTATCTGTGGGGGAATGATTCCAGGAACCCATTCAGGTAACAAAATCTGTCAATCTCATGTGCCTTATATAAAATGGCGTAGTATTTGCATATAAACTACATACATCCTCTCATGTACTTTAAATCATCTCTAGGTTACTTATAATAACCACAGCAATGTAATGTTTTATAAATAGTTGTTATACTATTTTGAGTTTTTATTTTGTATTATTTTATTGTTGTATTATTATTTTATTATTGATTTTAGAAATATTTTTGGCATTGATTTATTGAATCCAAGGATGCAGAACCTATGAATACAGGGGCCAACTGTGTTTTGAAGTGAAAATAATAAATCCTCAATTTCTAAACATCTCTTTCTTCAACTTAAAACTTAAATCTCAAACTTTTAGTCCATAAACTAAAAATGCACCATAAGCTTGTTCACATCTACTAGCCTCTCATGAGTCATTGTTTCTTTGTGAATCCTTTCCAGTCACATAAACAGTCTGACCATTAAGATGGTAGTGTGGAAATGAATCACCACTGACATTCAGGCTCTTCAGAATCTGTGAGATGAAATTTGTACACACAGCGACTCATAAAGACAGAATCCTTTTATAGGCTCAATAAAAGAATAATCCAGGTGGAAAACTGTGTTCTGGAATATATGCCTCTTTGAAGCGTTCTTCTTATCACTCTCCAAAGACCATTAAACCAAACTGATATTAACTTGAACTTTGACCACAGTCCCATAAGACTGGGTTACATAAAGAGTTAATGCCTTCCATTTCTTCTTCTCTAATGAATCCCCATGTCCATCTCCAGAGACAAGGTTTCATCTAGCCATATATGGAAGATGGTTGAGTAAAGGAAAGGTATGAGATTACCCAGAGGGACAAAGTAATGAATTTAAGATGATTGCTTCCTATTTAGAAAATGTATTTGTAGGTGTTAGGAGAGTTTTCCTGGGCAAGAATTCTGGTAGAAATGAGTCCTTGGATAATTCTGTATTCCTTCCCATGGATGCCCTCTTATCTGTAATCATTGTTGATTTTTTTTCTGTTCAGTTAAAAAAAAGTGTGTTAGTGTGTCTGTGTGTATATTCTTTGAATTGTGCATTGTTTTTGGAACTAAAACATTGAGCATCTCCTAGATTTCCTATTTTATATCCTGTTTCACAAAAGGTGTGATCATATAATCACAAACACAGGCACACATATGGTACACACATATACACACAGTGCCATACATGTACACACATTGTTCAAGATCAGAAAATGAAAGGAGCCCAAGGTTACCCAAATAGCCAGATTGGCTGCCTCTGTGAATTATAGCTAGCAATATAAATTCTTTACACTCCATTAGCATTGATTGTGGCAACAAGATAGAGGCACTGCTCACAAATTTAAATGAGGAAGCAATACCCAACATAGTGATTATATTAAATATTATGTGTTCCTTAACTAATTTTTCTCTTCTAAATTAACCCTTTTCTGCTTTCTCTGTCTCCCACTATATAAATATATATTAAAATATATATATACACATAAAATACATATTTTATATACATAAAATATATGTGTGTGTATATATATCTCATCTCGAATTTGAAGAGCCTTGCTCTATTACTGGAGGTATAATCAAGGAAATTCTCCCCCCTGCCTAAAGCCAATAGCTTGGCTCTACTTTGTGTGTAACTCATGCCTAGGTCTCGTCTTTAGCTTTTAGATGCACAAATTTAATTTTCTCTCTGTGTCCAGATGCTTCATGTGTAGAATGATTATACAGTCCAAAGATGTAGAAATTTTATGGGAAAACAATGTGATTCAAATAAAATAAAAAACAGAGAAATATTAATGGCTAGTGGCTTCAAAACTTAAACTCAAGATAGCCATCTCTATGACAGGTGTAAACCTTCTAAATGGACTAGTCCTTCAGATCAGCTAATTGGCATACTCTCTTCATATGGATAGTACTAGAAATTTCTTGAAGTTTACTCTCATTCCACTTAAAAAATATTATTTTTGTTTTGATTACAGTAATAGTGATTAGATTTCAGGTTTTTAAGTCACAATCACTATCTAATCATGCCTCCTCGATATTCATCTATCTTGTCTTCATTTCATATCTTCCTCAGCCTCTTCAATTACACATTTATAAAACATCTCTGTGTCTATAATGATGAAAAAATCATTAGCTCTCTCTCAATTGTTTTTATTTTTTAAGTGGGTAACCTTAAACTTCAGTTTCAACATTCATTACGTTATCACGTAATTTCATTTCAAGGTGAGATGAAAATATAATCTTACCTTTCCCCCAGTCCAAGACCCTCTGTTAATGGAAATCAAGGACAGCAAATACAGGTACTATGCCATAAGACAACTGAATTTTCTTAAATATGTTAAGCTAATGGAAGAGCAGTATACCCATTTTATCAATAGCCATTTTGGGGCTGTAATCTGAAGGTAGTCCAAGGCATTTGATCACATTTACCTTTTGGATATTCCATTTTTTTAAAGGAAATTAACTCTGCATAATCTATTGAAATGTTCTTCCTTCATTTCTTGCTTTTGCTCAATATCTCAACATTTGTATATTTAGGTAAGCTTACTATGAACCAGAACTTGTGTTATGCATAAGAAACTGAAAGCTATGGCCAGGTGCGGTGGCTCACGCCTGTAATCCCAGCACTGTGGGAGGCCAAGGCAGGTGGATCACGAGGTCAAGAGATAGGTACCATCCTAGTCAACATGATGAAACCCCATCTCTACTAAAAATAGAAAAATTAGCAGGCATGGTGGTGCACACTTATAGTTCCAGCTATTCGAGAGGCTGAGGCAGGAGAATCACTTGAACCAGGGAGGCAGAGGTTGCAGTGAGCCATGATTACACCACTGCACTCCAGCATTGCTACAGAGGGAGACTGTCTTAAAATAAAAGAAAAAGAAATCGAAAAGTTTTTGCCAGATACGAAATCAACACAGAAAATTAGTGCATTTCTATATGTGAACAATAAACTAGCAGAAAATAATCAAGAAGGCAATCCCATTTACAACAGCTTTAAAAAAATAAAAACATCTACAAATAAATTTTAACAAAGCAGGAAAAATACCTCTACAAGGAAAACTACAAAACACCGATAAAAGAAACTGAAGAGGGTACAACCAAATGGAAAGACATCCATATTCATGGATTGGAATCATTAATATTGCTAAAATGATCATACCATCCAAAGCAACCTACAGATTTGGTCCAATCCCTATCAAAAAACGAATGACATTCTTCATAGAAAAATCAAAACAATTGTTAAAATTTGTATGATTCCATTAAATACCTTGAATGGCAAAACGAATCTGAGCAAAAAGGACAAGCTGGAACCATCACACTGCCAGTCTTAAAATATACGACAAAACTGTAGTAATCAGAAGAGCATGGTACTGGCATAAAAATAGGCAAACTGACCAATGGAACAGAATAGAGAGCCCAGAAACAAATCCACACACCTGCAGTGAACTCATTTTTCACAAAGGTGCCAAGAACATTTATTACAGAAAAGATAGTCTCTTCCATGAGTGGTGCAGGGAAAACTGCATATTCGTATTCAGATGAATAAACCAGATCACCACTTCTCAATCTATACAAAAATAAATTCAAAATGCATCAAAGATCTAAATTTAAGACCTAAAATTATAACATTATTGGAAGAAACCATACATAGGAGAAACACTGAAGGACGTTGGTCTAGGGCGATTTTATGAATAAGACCTCAAAAATACAAGCAACAAAAGCAAAATAAACAAGTGGGATTATATCAAACGAAAAAGCTTCTGGACAGCAATAAAAACAATCAACAGAGTGAAAAGACAACCTACAGAAAAGAAGAAAATATTTGCAAACAACTTATCTGAAGGGAAATTACCATAAGAATACACAAGGAACTCAAACATCTCAACAGCAAAAAATCTCAAAAGAAAAAATCTGATTTAAAATAGGCAAAATCTCTTTAGTTTAATTAGTTTAATTGGATCCCATCTGTCAATTTTTGCTTTTGTTGCAAGCACTTTGGTGATTTCATCATAAAATCTTTGCCCTTGCCTATGTCCTGAATGGTATTGCCTAGATTTTCTTCTAGGTTTTTTACCATTTTGTGTTTTAAATTTAGGTCTCTAATCCATCTTGAGTTAATGTTTGTATAAGGTGTAAGGAAGGTGTTCAGTTTTAATTTTCTGCCTATGACTAGCCAGTTCTCTCAGCATCATTTGATAAATAGGGATTCTTTCCCCCCTTGTTTTGTTTTGTTTTGTTTTGTTTTGTTTTGTTTTGTTTTTGGTCAGGTTTGTTGATGATCAGATGGTTATGGATGTGTGGTTTTATTTCTGAGTTCTCAATTCTATTTCAATGGTCTATGCCTCTGATTTTGTACTGCTACCATGCTGTTTTGGTTACTGTGGCTTTGCAGTATAGTTTTCAGTTACATAGCATGCTGCCTCCAGCTTTGTTCCTTTGCTTAGTTTTGTCCTGACTATACAAGTTCTCTTTTGGTTTCCTATGAACTTTAAAATAGTTTTTCCTAATTTTGTGAAGACTGTCAATGGTGGTTTAATGGGGATAGCACTGAATCTATAAATTGATTAGGGTAGTATGGTCATTTTTACAATATTGATTCCTCCTATCCATGAGCATGGAATGTACATTTACAAGAAAAAAACAATCCTATTAAAAAGTGGGCAAAGGTCATGAACAGACACTTCTCAAAAGAAAACATACATACAGCTGACAAAAATACGGAAAAATACCTTAGCATCACTGATCATTGGAGAAATACAAATCAAAACCATGATGAGACAGCATCTCATGCCAGTCAGAATGGCAATTATTATAAAATCAAGAAAAAACAGATGCTGGTGAGGTTGCGGAGAAACAGGAATACTTTTACACTGTTGGTGGGAGTGTAAATTAGTTCAGCCATTGTGGAAGACAGCATGGCAATTCCTCAAATATTTACAACCAGAAATACCATTTGGCCCAGCCATTCCATTACTGGTATAGTCACTATCAAGGGTTCATTTGTTCAATGAACAATTTATATTTGAAAGGAATATAAGTTATTCTATTACAAAGATACATGCATGTATATGTTCAGTGCAGTATTATTAACAATAGCAAAGACATGCAATCAACCCAAATGCCCATCAGTGATGGACTGGATAAAGAAAATATGGTATATATACATCATGGAATGCTATGCAGCCATAAAAATAAACTAGATCATGTCCTTTACAGGGACATGGATGAAGCTGGAAGTCATTATCCTCTGCAAACTAATGCAGGAACAGCAAACCAAACACTACATGTTCTCACTTATAAGTGGGAGCTGAAAAAAGAACACATGGACACAGGGAAGGGAACAACACACACTGGGGCCTGTGGGGGAAGGGCAGTGGGGTGGGGAGAGCACTAGGAAAAAGAGCTAATGCATGCTTGGCTTAATACCTAGATGATGGGTTGATAAATGCAGCAAACCACCATGGCACACATTTACCTGTTTAACAAACCTGCACATCCTGAACATATACCCTGGGACTTAAAAAATAAAATATAATACAATTTTAAAAATGGGCCAAAATATGAACAGATATTTTTCAAAATAATATTACAAATGTCAAAAAAATATTAAAACATGCTCCACATCATTAATAATTAGGTAAATGGAAATGAGAATCACAATGAGTTATTGTTTCATCCCAGTTAGGATAGCTATTGTCAGAGACAGTAAATAACAAATGCTGGCAAGGATACAGAGAAGCATACTCTTATATACTGTTGTTGGCAATGTAAACTAGTACAGCCACTATAGAGAACAATGTAAAAATTCCTGGAAAAAAAAACTACTACAAATAGAACCACCATATGATCTAGCAATCTCACCACTAGGAATTCATCCAAGAAAAAGAAAACAGGTATTTCAAAGAGATATCTGCATCCCCATGTTCATTGCAGTACTATTTCTAATAGCCAACATATGGAATTAGCCTAGGTGTCCAACAATAGATAAATGAATAAAGAAAATGTGGTATATATTCACAATAGAAAACAATGTGGCCATAAAAAAGAATAAAATTTTGTTATTCAAGGCAACACGGATGGACTTAAAGGGCATTATGTTAAGTGAAATAACCTAAGAACAGAACTAAGCACTTTATGTTCTTCTCACTCTTATGTGGAAGCTAAAAAATGTTGATCTCATGGAAGTAAAAAGTATAACAGAGGATACTAGAGCCAGGGGAGGAATAGGGAGAGGTTTGTTAAAAGATACAAAATTATAGCTACATAGGAATATGTTCTACCACTGTAAGATGGTTACAGTTAACAATAATATATAGTTTCAAACCGCTAGAAAGAGTATATTGAACGTTCTCAACATAAAAAAGTGATAAATGTTTTAGAAGGGGGATATGCTAATTAACTCAATCTTAACACTATACATTATATGTATCAAAACATCATTGTGTACCCCAATACATATGTACAATTATGTGTAAATTAAAAAAACAGAAATTTAAAATGGGAAATCATGGAGAAAAATATTATTTAAATTTGAAATAATTCAATAAACAGGATAATTTTTTGAGTAAACATATTTGAAGAGAGAATGTACAACTGCTAAGATAGTACTAAGTAATTCACCTGGAATAATTCTGTAACTCTTTTTCATTTATCAAAGGATGTTAAATACTTCTTCGTGTTATTAAACACAAATCAAAATGTTGCAAGTGAGTAAAAAAAATTCTACAAAAAAAAAAAAATAGAAACAGGATGAGAAACAGTCCTAGCTTTATGAATTGCACAGTATTGAAGGAGACTAACAAATAGATAAGCCATTAGAATACAGCATGACTAGGGCTATTATAGGAACAATGGCAAGGTCCTAGAGGGAACATATAAAAGCTCCTAATTTTATCAAGTGCAGCGGTAGTTTCTGGGTGTCCTCAACTGAGTCTCAACTTCAGTACATTTCTAGAAGGACTCATAGAATTCAGCAAAAACATTTAACTCATGGTTAAACTTTCATACAGCAAAAGGATACACGTGAAAATTAGAAAGAGGTGCATAGGGTAGGGCCCAGGAGAGTTTCAGGTGCAATGTTTCAACTATCCTTTCCTAGGGGAGTTGGATGGAAAGGGATTTTGTCTCTCCACTCAATATATGTCAATACGCCTAGAATCTTGCCATTCAGGGAAGCTCACCAAGAATTTGTGTTCAAGAGTTTTATGGGGAAGAAGGAAACGAGTAGTCACGTAGACATGGCTAACTATCTATATGACTAGTCTTCAGCCTGCAGCCCCTCCAGAGGTCACCAGAGGTCACACTGCTACTGCATGGTCCAAAATTCCCACTAGAAATCACATGGTTAGTGTAGACTACCTGGAAGGATTCAAGGCTCACAGGTAAGTACAGATAGTCTCATCAAGCAGAACATTCCAAGGGCTAAGGGGTTACCTCCAGGAGCTGGACAGAGGCTAAAGTTTTCTTGAGCAAAGTCTATCCTTTACTGCACAACAGTGCAATGTATTCAGAGAGGACAGGTTCTGCTCACCCACTATCTAGTGGCTTTGTTTACACTACTTCTTTAAATTTATATAAATGTATGGAGTACAAGTATAATTTTGTTACACGCAGAGATTGCACAATGGTCAAGTTAGGGCATTTAGGGTATCCATGATCTGAATAATGTGCCCTGTACCCACTATGTAATTTCTCATCTTCTGTACCTGCACCCCATCCCTCACCCTTCTGAGTCTCCACTGTCTCTCATTCTACTCTTTACATCCATGTATACACATTTTTAGCACTCCACCCTGTGGTCTATTGGCTAAGATTATACGCTACATCTTCTTCCTGGAATCTCTGAAACCCTACTTATACTTTAAACAAAAAGTAAAAACTCTTATCTCTCTGTGCAAAAATTTTTGTTTGTTTTTTGTTTCTTTCTCCACAGCTGACATTTATTTTTCAAGTACTGCATCTCTCCAAAGGCTAATCCAATTTGTGTGACCCAAACATGTATATTCAGCTTTAATAAATTCTTATTATTAGAAGAGAACTTATTTTTAAGAACAAACTCAAAGGTACTCAGTGTTTAACCAGTGGATATTGTTGAACAAAAATATACTTGAAATGTCATAAAAGCAAGGTTAAACATTTAAAAATACAAAATCAACAATGCTCAGAAGAAGGACTAGACTGGAAAAAGTGACTTTCTAGGCACTTTATATTGTTACAGCTACTCAAGACAAAAAGAAAACTTTCACAATGTCTCACTGCCCATCATACGGACTATACTTGGGCTCTGTATAATCATACGGATAGTAGCTTCTCTGCTCACTACAGAAAATCAGAAGTGTTTACAGTGCAACATCAGAAGAGATAAAAAGAAACTACATATTAATAATACATGGTCCTAGGCTGGGTGCAGGGGCTCACACCTGTATTCCCAGCATTTTTGGAGGCCAAGGTGGGCAGATCATTTGAGATTAGGAGTTCGAGACCAGCCTGGCCAACACAGCAAAACCTCATCTCTACTAAAATACAAAAGTTAGCTGAATGTGGTGGCGCACATCTGTGATCTCAGCTACTTGGGAGGCTGAGGCACAAGAATTGCTTGAACCTGGGAGGCAGAGGTTGCAGTAAGCTGAGATTGTGCCACTGAACTCCAGCTTGGATGACAGAGTGAGACTGTCTCCAAAAAAAAGAAAAAAAAAAAAGACAGGTTCTACATTCTCACATGATTTCATGTAACCAATGTAAACAATAGAACAAGTTAGCCCGTCTTTAGGGGTGTTGTATTATGAATTGAAAAGATCAATCACATGCAGGTGGGATAATGTGAGTGGTAGGACACAGTGGTTTCCATGTCCCAATGAGAGTAGAAGTTTGCCACCTTGTCTTAAAAACACTTGTTGCTCAAGAACTATGGCTTTAGTAAATAAGTTAAACCCAAATCCTTCTTTAGTCAAGCCCTAGTAAGCAGTTATCTGAGTCTTTATCCTATCTTCTTTGCCTCTGTCCAAAAAAATTGTGACGAAAATTGTACACTCAGGAAGGTAGCTACTAGGAATGATTGCTTATGGTGGCAACAAAGCATAGTGCTGGTTTTCGTACTGACAGAGACAGTGTTAACTTGGGTCACAATGAATTTAAAATAAACATAGCACACAGGTATGTAGAGAGTCTCAGACAAACTTCACAAAAAAGGAAAATTTCTTCATGCTTGCAGGACAAAAGGTCAGTGGTCACTCGAGGCTGGGAATTTTTGCGATTCTTCTGTCTGATTAAACTTAAAGTGGTATGTCACTGGGCCAAGGAGCTTAAGGGCAAATGAGAAATTCAGTGTGCATTGTTACAGAACAGAACTAAATCTCAACTACAGGAAAATGACTTGAGAACTTGCTAATAGAGGAAGCTTGGTCAACTGCAAATATCTCATAAAATACAGAAAAACTCTTTTGAAATTGACCAAGACCAGATACTTTCAATTACTTTTCTGTGCATAAATCACACTTAGGTGAAAGAGCAAGAAAGTAGGCAAAGAATAAAATGAGAAGTAATTTCATTAATAAGTATCTTAGGGGATCCCATGATCCCACAAAGATAAAGATGAGAGCCAATTATTCTACTTCAAGCTAGGGTTTGGTAGGGATGCCTGTTAATTTGCAAAACAAACAATATTGAACAGAAGGAGAGGGAAGTGTAAGAAGAGGGAAGAAAGAAAAAAGGAGAAAAAGAAGCAAGGAAGGAAAGAAAATAGGAGAAAAGGAAAGAGAGAGGAAAATGATAGGAAGGAAGGAAGGAAGGAAGGAAGGAAGGAAGGAAGGAAGGAAGGAAGGAAAGAAAGAAAGAAGAAAGGAAGGAAGAAAAGAAAGAAAGAAAGAAAGAAAGAAAGAAAGAAAGAAAGAAAGAAAGAGAGAGAGAGAGAGAGAAAGAAAGAAAGAAAGAAAGAAAGAAAGAAAGAAAGAAAGAAAGAAAGAAAGAAAGAAAGAGAAAGAAAGAAAAGAAAGAACGGAAGGAAGAAAAGGAAAGAAAGAAGGAAAGAAAGAAAGGAAGAAAGAAAGAAAGAAGGAAAGAAAGAAAGGAAGGAAGGAAGGAAGGAAGGAAGGA
>NW_016804853.1:2692327-2700004 GCF_001698545.2 Rhinopithecus bieti
CNCTACAGCCATCTGATCTTTGACAAACCTGAGAGAAACAAGAAATGGGGAAAGGATTCCCTATTTAATAAATGGTGCTGGGAAAATTGGCTAGCCATAAGTAGAAAGCTGAAACTGGATCCTTTCCTTACTCCTTATATGAAAATTAATTCAAGATGGATTAGAGACTTAAATGTTAGACCTAATACCATAAAAACCCTAGAAGAAAACCTAGGGAATACCATTCAGGACACAGGCATGGGCAAGGACTTCATGTCTAAAACACCAAAAGCAACAGCAACAAAAGCCATAATTGAGAAATGGGATCTAATGAAACTAAAGAGCTTCTGCACAGCAAAAGAAACTACCATCAGAGTGAACAGGGAACCTACAGAATGGGAGAAAATTTTTGCAATCTACTCATCTGACAAAGGGCTAGTATCCGGAACCTACAAAGAACTCAAACAAATTTATGAGAAAAAAAACAAACAACCCCATCAAAAAGTGGGCAAAGGATAT
The DNA here is from genome assembly GCF_001698545.2 of Rhinopithecus bieti. Classification (NCBI taxonomy): domain Eukaryota; kingdom Metazoa; phylum Chordata; class Mammalia; order Primates; family Cercopithecidae; genus Rhinopithecus; species Rhinopithecus bieti. The sequence continues at coordinate 2,692,826 of NW_016804853.1, forward strand.
GAATAGACATTTCTCAAAAGAAGACATGCATACAGCCAACAGGCACATGAAAAAATGCTCATCATCACTGGCCATCAGAGAAATGCAAATCAAAACCACAATGTTCCTCTTTCAGTATCATCTCTTTTCATTCCCCAGTTGGAACTTTGAATTCTATGTAAATGAACTTGGGATGACCTTTCTTTCTATCGGGTCTTTGCCCAATAGACCGCTACTTCCTTTACCTAGAAAACTCTTATCCTTATACTTTCCACTGATTGACTCATGTTTTCTGACATAAAATACTAGTGTTCACACAGAGACTAACTTATTTCCCCAACCATAAGTAACGATAAAAGGTTAGGTAGGGCATCAACTCTAGTCATTCCATCCTAAGGAAAAAAAAAAATTAACCTTTAAGATATTACGGAAATTTTCAGAGTAGACAAGCATATTTTAAACAATGGATTTGTAAGAAAGACGTTCTGCAATAAGATGGAAAGTAAACATATGGAATTTTCAAATAAAATCTCTGGTTTGAAACATAGCCCTGTCATGCTGAACAAATAAACATAGTAGCGTGTCTCTGTTCTTCCAAAATGATGTAAATTTTATTTCTGTTAGTGGATGCAAAATAATAATATCATTGAACATTAGGAGTCATCTTTTTCACCTGAAAATCTGAAATAATCTGAAAATGCAATTTAGTAACTCCTTTCATCATATGGCTCACTAACTTATCTCCTACTTGAAAGTTTATTTCTTGATGTTAGCTATCATATCACAAATTTTCAACTGGATTTCAGTGGCATAAGCACATTAGAATGTTGCTAAAGCTTTAATACTTAATACATGATGTTCCACATGTCCTTCCATAAAGTTCCCAAAGGATGATCACAATGTCTACAAATTAATCCACAAGTTATAACCACTGGTTTTATGTCTAAGATTTGGAAGAATAGGGTGTCAAAAATTGCCTTGGAGTTTTATCTGCATTTTGATTTGCGAGCATCATTGCTAAATAAAAACTGTAGAACCATCTGCCCCTTACAGCAATTGTACAAAGCCTCTTACATATCAAAATCAGAGCTTTTCATATCAATCTTGAAATTTGCTTTCTACCAAAACTTTAATTCTCTATTGATGCTTGATATTTTAACTCTAATATAAATGTCCACATCTACATTTTTTTTTTTTTTTTTTGAGACGGGGTCTTGCTTTTGCCCCAGGCTGGGGGGAAGTGGCCAGATCTCCGCTCACTGCAAGCTCCGCCTCCCGGGTTTACGCCATTCTCCTGCCTCAGCCTCCCAAGTAGCTGGGACTACAGGCGCCCGCCACCTCGCCCGGCTAGTTTTTTGTATTTTTTAGTAGAGACGGGGTTTCACCATGTTAGCCAGGATGGTCTCAATCTCCTGACCTTGTGATCCGCCCGCCTCGGCCTCCCAAAGTGCTGGGATTACAGGCTTGAGCCACCGCGCCCGGCCACATCTACATTTTTTATCTAATCCTGTGTTCCCAGATTACTTTCATTTTATTGTTATACTTCTATATTCTTCTCCTTAAACTGAATATTAGAATTACAGAGTTTCAGAGCTGCCACTTGGTGATTTTTCACAGTTATTCTGGTTAAATTTCTCAGTTAAATTGATGTTCATTTGTTTTTTCTACCTCTGAATGGGCCATTTAGAATTAAATGCTGCATAAATCCCTGAACTTGAGAGTATACTTTTGGAGGATCTAAATCATAGAAATATGACACCCTGCTCAGTTAATCAGTGCAACACGTCTGTGTCTCTATGGAGATGGATTGAACAGGGTGTCCAGTCAGCCGCAGACTGCTGAGTATCGTTTGACTCTAGCACTACCAAAGAGTTTCTATCTAAGTTATGTACTGTTCGTGGATGGGATCTTTTCATTCTCATCCAGTCTAGCTTACATCACTCTCCTTTTTCAAATTCCCTTCAGTGCTTGACTTATGCTTTTCTCATAGAGATAGTTCTAACATGGTCTGCTTCATATTTTTGTATATTCAAATGATGTTTATCTACAGGCTTTTTTAAAAAAAACACCTTTAATTGCAGTTCATCTTTATCTAAATGTCTATATCAACCTATACTCCCCCAGCCTAATCACCTAATTCTTATCTATAATTCAAGGCCAACCTCAAATCACTTCTCATTCTCTTTCAACCTAATCCACAGCCATCTCACTTTATTTTGAATTTCCAAATGGTCTTTGTATCTTTCCTGCATTAAAAATTATATTTCCTGTATATTTAATTTCTAATTGTAGTGCAGTGAATTACATGTTTATGTAATGATCTCCATTATTTTCATAACTTTGACATAATAATCACTGAAACAGTTTTAACTTTTATATCTATTAAGTCTTTCTCTTCCACCATATTCCCACCATTTAATCGTAAATTCTTGAAAGAAGCTGTGCTTTTCCATAAGATACAGAGCAGTGATTTGTTACCGGTAAAAATCAGTACTTTTTTTTACTGTCAACCATTCACTCAAAAGCAGTGAGTTATGTAGCACATCAATTACATTCTCCTATTCTAAGTTTTAGAGGTAGAAGATGAACTAAAATAGGATGAGAAATTTAGGGAAGTTAAGAGAAACAAGATCCTCTGTCAGCAAATTTGAACTACAATCAATGAAGATTATAAACACAGATATGCAGGAAGGGGGTGGGTAGCAAATGTTGAACTAAATTGGCTCTAGACTCAGTGTTCCATTCCCTTAATCATTTCAATCCAATCTAACTCATACTGAATAAGTTCACATCATACTAACTGCACTGCTCTAGGCATTTTGGAGATAAAGAATCAATCAATCTATAACTCCTGCTGTCAGCCCTCCTCTAGTGACAACAGGAGATAAAACAAGAATTTATACAAGCATAAATCAAATATATATTACAGAATTTACTCTCATAGGACTACAATTGAATGGCTGTTATAGTTTTTTTTTTCCTTTTATCCCCCCCCCCACACACACACACAAATTTAATTCCAACTGGAGAAAATTTAAAGAGAAAGAATAGTATTTATACAGAATTTCAGAAAATGAGTAAACTATTGACATACACAAATGGGATGAAGGTCTTCTAAGTCAAATGGAAACTCTTGGACAAAGATATCACTGCTCTATTTTCAGAAAAATTAGTGGAAAACCACTTCTATCTTCAGTGGTCATTACTGTCAAATGGTTCTAAAAGCATCCTAACCTTTGTCATATGATGCAAAAACTGACTCCTGCTATATAGTATTAACAGAAGTCATGGGGCACAGAGTCTTTCTTAGGAGGCTAAAAGAAGAAATCAAAAGTAAAACAATCACAACACAATCTGCCCTCTAACACCACTTGTCCCCTGTATTTAATGAATGATTTCTAAAGCCAGGGAGCATTTGATCTGAAAATATTAAGCAGTAGGAGATTAAACTGAAAACATAAAACTTTCTGAAGAGTAAGGACACATGTTCTTGCTTTTGAAATAAAATAATTGATAAAGATATTTAAATACCAATGTGAGGCATATTTTATTTGGAAACATTCCTAAGGCAAATACAGAGAAGTCATGTTGATACTCAACATTTTCCCTAACAAAGAACAAAACAATATTGACTATGCGTCATAATTAAAATTGTTCTCTGCTATTTATGCTATCAAGAAAATATAATTTGATCCTGGAAAAGCATTCTGAAATTATTTAGTTCTGTTTTCACATTTCATAGTTGTTAAAGAACTTTGATGATATTAGAGACAATTGTTCTGTCAATGACAGAATAAATACTAGAACTAAAGGATTTTTGATAGAGCAGATACTACAACGAAGAGATTTTATCTCCTGCAGGGGTATCCTTCCTAATAACACCACGTCACTTACACTTCATCACCTCACATCTCCAATAATCTCTGAAATAAAAATTCCTAAGGAATTAACTCATTTTCCTAATAGTAACCCTTTGTTTAGATTGCATGAGTAATTGAACATTTGCTGTTTAGACATCATTTTTGTCAAAATACAACAAAGTTATTGGTGGCTATGAACTGTATGTCTGTGTCCCACCAAAATGCATATGTTCAAATCCTAATCCCCAAATGTGGTGGTATTTGCAGATGGGGCATTTGAGAGTCAATTAGGACATGAAGGTAGATCTTTCATGATGAAATTGGTGTCTGTATAAGAAGAGACACAAGAGGGCTTGCTCTCTCTTCTCTTTGTCATGTGAGGACACAACAAAAAGATGATCATCTGCAAAGAAGAAGATGGGTCCTCATCAGACACCAGATCTGCCAGCATCTTGATTCTGGACTTTGCAGCCTCCCGATTGTAAAAAATACATTTTAGTTGCTTGAACCACTTATTCTATGATAATTTGTTATATTAGCTCAAACTGACTAAGACACTGACCAAATACTATCTAACTTTGGAGTCTTAGAATATCTTCTCTAAAATTAAAAAAAAAAAAACTATGAAATATTACTAGAACAGTATCTTGTGCCCAGGAACCTTTCAGAAGACAGTGGTTGTAAAACATAATTGGCAGATTTGCTTTAATCTGTAATGTTTGGTTTATTGTTAATAGATGTATAAGTCCAAATCAAAACAAAACAAAATATTCCTTAAAAAATCTATTATGGCTTTATCTATTTGCTAATGAACATAAAAAGGAGTAAAGAGAAAGCTCACACATATAATTTAATATTTGCCTAGTATTCTGTTAGTCCTTTGACATTACATATATTAGCTGTAGTATTAGAAAACTCTGAGGAGCTGACTTAAAGGTAGTACACACTCCTATTTGGAGCTTCTTTGAGATGCACCTCTGGCATTTTGCAAACTGTCCATGATCAGAAGGGAGTTGAAAGGTAGGAATTGCAACAGAGACCAGGAAAGAAAGAGAAAGAGAGAAGCAGAAAAGCAGGCTGTGGAAGACATGACAGCACAATGTTTAAGTGTATGGACCCTCTGGTCAGACATATGGGTTCAATTCCCAGTTCCACATATGCAGGCTTTCTTACCGTGGATATGTCACCTTACCTTTCTGAAAGTCCGTTTGCTCCTATATAAAGTTGGGGAACTAATTGTACCCTATTATGCTTACATGATGATTAAGTATGTTAATTATTCATAGATCAATTAAAAGAGTGGCTAGTATATAATAAATGGTCAATAAATGTTAAAAGTGCTTAATTGACATGACATTGACAAGTAGACAACATGGTCAAGGTAGAATATGGTGAATAACTTCTGGGACAAGCAGGTCAAAGGGAGCAGAGTACAAACTGCATACAGATACAGCTTAATAACTAAGTTGGAGTCTGTGAACAAGCGGTGTGTGCATACTCAGGGAAAAAGGGAATGGAATCTGTAGTGGCTTAGTAGCAAAGACTAATGCCCTGAGCTCATTTTCAGCATGCCAGTCATTTCAGGAGATGAAGAAACACAGAGGCTTTGTCTTAAGGGGAAGATGCTCAGGCATTGGGCTAATTATCGACAGAGAAACAAATTAAAGAATGAGATACAAAAGGTGGAGGAAAAAAAGAGAAAAATCAAGGCTTGATCACAGGAAAAGAAATAAACTACAACTTTTCTGGGTCCTGAAGTAAAAGAAGGGATGGCAGAAAGACTGATTGCTGCTGAGTCACCTGTACTACAAGATAGATTTCCAAAGTGTCCTAAGGACAAATTTGATCTTTAAGTCCTGGGTACATTAAGGTTAGGTCTTAATTATGAACCCACACGGTCAGAAGGAAGCAACCCTGGCTCAGGACCTGTAGCACAAAGCGCAAGGATATATGCATATATGTGTTCCTTAAATGCTCTGTAAGAAGTAGAATGGTGATAATTTTTTCTGAATATTTTTTTAGTTCAAGAAGTCCACTAATCTTTGTTGTTGTTAGAAAACTGCAATATCAAAATACAACATCTTGGCATTGGAATGTGAAAGCCTGGCCAAGTAGTCATGGAAAATGCCTTTTGTTTTACACATGAAAGTCTTGATAAATCACATTTTCTTATAACAACACTTTGAATTCACTGAAACATCTAACAAGACTTTAACAGAAAGCACATATATTTAGATTCTTTTGATGGTATTTTAACATTACCAGTTCTAATCATACTGTTAATTATGAAAATATTTAAAATTATAAGAGAAATATAAGTGGGCATTATATAACCTTCCTCCATATTGCTTTTTAATGTTTGATTGGTTGATTTCTTCCCACCTTTAAAAAAGCAAATATTCATAATAAACAAAATATAAGTAAAATTAAAAGTAAAAGAAACAAATGTCAAGCGTCATCATTTGTAATAGAAAGTAATTATCTCCTTCATTATATGAAAATGTAAAATAGACCAATACATTTTTATTTCCTTGAGATTATCTCATACTAGATTGAAACATGCACTTTCAAATACAATCAACTTTAAACTATACCAGGAAATATTCTGAATTATTTAGATAAATGATTTCTAAACAATTCTGAGTTACTTGGACATGATGTCTAGAGGTAATGATCTGTATTTCACTTTGAGAGAATGCTAGGGTAAATGAGAGTTTTCCTAACCTGACAGAGCAACAATAACAGCAACAAGTACAGTAACATCATTTATTAAACATTTTCTAAATGTCATGCAGTGTTCTAATCCACATCTACGGAACAGGTGCTATAGCTACTACCACTTTAGAGAGAAGTAACTGAGGCACATTTCTCTTGAACAGATTCTCCAGCATTGTACAGCTGGTAACAGCAGAGCCGAGATATGTCCATAGATGGTCTGGATCTAGAGACTGAACTATTAATCCCTATACTATGGTATTTTGAGAAGAGGATTTTGATGTGACAGTGTAATAGAAACACACACACACAAATAAGTGAAATACTGGTAAAAAAAAAAAAAAAAAAAAAGTTGACTATACCGGAAATTTCACCTAGCTTGTGCTAGGTGGGACAATCTAGAGCAAATCACAAATTTAGTCCTTAAGGGACAAGAAGAAAGGCTCTGTCAACTATATTATTAGAATTTTAATAGCATGCATAGACATGAAATATAAACTTACACATTGTCATATGCCAGCACTCTTTTCAAAATTTCCTGCAGGTACTTCACAGGTCAAGTTCTAATACAAAAGCACACGGAAAACTTTCCAAGTCACTTTTTTTTTTTTTTTTTTTTTTTTTT
>NW_016804853.1:2700176-2703856 GCF_001698545.2 Rhinopithecus bieti
TTTTTTGAGACGGAGTCTCGCTCTGTCGCCCAGGCTGGAGTGCAGTGGCGCGATCTCGGCTCAATGCAAGCTCCACCTCCCGGGTTTATGCCATTTTCCTGCCTCAGCCTCCGAGTAGCTGGGACTATAGGCACCAGCCATCTCGCCCGGCTAGTTTTTTGTATTTTTTAGTAGAGACCGGGTTTCACCGTGTAGGCCAGGATGGTCTCGATCTCCTGACCTCGTGATCCAGCCGTCTCGGCCTCCCAAAGTGCTGGGATTACAGGTTTGAGCCACCGCGCCCGGCCTCCAAGTTGCTTTTTTAAAAAAATAAATAAATCTACCAAAAAATACTTACAGAGAATTTTCTATATGTCAAGCACATCAGTTAGATATATATGAGATTTTTTTTTTTCCCCTCCAGGACATTCATGGATAAATAGTAGAAGCAGTAACATTATTACAAATGGTAACAAAATGTTAGTGCCTGCAGGTATAAAATACACTGTATTATTAACAAAGATAGAAGAAAGTTGTGGCATAAGTTACCTGGACACTGGAAGAGACCAAAGTATCATAGATTTACTTTAAAATGATTGTTGTTTTCAACATTCCACCTTGATAAATATGCCTTTATAACTTTGCTTAGTTCAAACTACTAGGAAGATTCACATATATTCTCTATATATTTGCCAAAATGACAAAAATTATGCCAGATGACAGAAGGGTAGCTTTCTGAAAAACTTTAAGTAACCTTGGATTATCTGGAACATTATTTCTACACTAATTACTGAGGATCTGTTTATGATAAACATGTACACACATTCATATATGAGTGCTTACTTATTATTGTATATTTACTAAATGAAAAGTCTGTGAAAAATAGTTGACAAATATTAATGAATTTAATATTCACCAGGCATCTATTAATTACATATTATTATTTCTGTTTTCTGGATAAGTAAATGGAGGCCTGAAAGATTATAGTCACACAGCTATCAGAGTCAAGCCAGGATTAAACTGTATCATAAGTCAGTATGACATACTCATTGTCTGTTATGTAAAGCTAGCTTAATGTTGGGTCTTCCAAAATGCTATTCCATGGGCATAATGCACACAGTCAAATTACAAATACATTTAGCCCTCACTCTTCCAAGCATTCTGATATGAGAATAATAATTTTATTCTCTGAAATTCCTAATTTCATTTTGGAAGTAATTTGCTAAACAATACAGTCATGTATAATAGCATCAAACACTGATATTCTTCCATTATTTTTCCTTTATTGTAATATTTTCCCTTACTGTAATATTTTTCTATGGCATAGGTTCACTTATTTCTCAACTTGCATTAAGTGGGACATTGTTTAACTGTTATTTATTAGACTACCATAAGCCAAAACTCAATGGGAAATTTAACATAGTGTATTAAATGAATGTTTGTGTTAACTATGCAGTAAAATGAAGATTTAGACTAATAATACAATACATGGACTTTCTGTTGTAAAGTTAACATGTGGGACTTAATTTAAAAGAAACACAAGTATACTATTTGGACTTTAGTTAAACTAAAAAAAATAGGGAATATTTGAGTCTAAATGTGGCTGAATTGACTTTTGAAAGAAACCTCTGCATGGAATTTGTTATATTTAAGTATAGAATAATGTAAGGAGAAATGCCTTATAAACAGTGCCTAAAACCGAAATCCCATGCATTATATTTAAAATTATACCTACTGTACAATATCTAAAATTATTGTATTTAGTTTTAAATAGCAGCATTCTCAGTGGAATGGAACATGAACAAATGTACTGAAAAGTCTTTCTTTTAAAAGATCACTTTGTGAGTTGGTCTAATGAGGCAAGTTTCTGGTCAATCGGAAAGATACCCCCAAAATGAGTGCAATCAATTAAGTTCATAGGAAATAAGTAGGACATTTCACATTGATCTAAATTTAGCCTACTCTGCTTTTTAGCACCAGACTCTATTGTTGAGCATTTTTGGGAAAATATAGGTAGTAGGAACTTTATAAAAGTAGGAAAATGTGTAAAATGTTCATCTACTTGTTCCACAGTTAATTTTTAAGGTACATACATTACTCCAACAATCTAAGGAAAACTAAAGTTAAAAATCAGGGGCAGTAAGAGTGGAAATATCAATGAACTACAGGAACATTAACCTGGTCTCTTATTGTATGTTTTCTTTACTAACTACTTTTTCAGTACGTGTAAGTCTATGACTTAGAGTTCTAGTAACCCCACCAATTTCTGGATTTGAGTTCAATAAATTAAAGAAAGAAAGAAAGAAAGAAAGAAAGAAAGAAAGAAAGAAAGAAAGAAAGAAAGAAAGAGACAAGCCAAATGAATCTCATTCTGAATTTCCTTATATTTTGTATCACAAATTACTTTCAAAAACTTTTGAACTCCTGAGATATGAATCAAAGGTGACTACCTGCTCAGAATATAAATGAGAATATGATAGGCTACTGATGTGACAGCTTTTAGAAAAGAATCAATTTGCTTCATTTTTTTTTTTCTTCCTTGAGTGAAAATACTTGTTCAGCGAGTGGACTTGATATACATAGGCAATCATGTTATAAAAATCATGACTGTTAGGAGCCCATGTTACCATAAATTCCTAGTAAGAGCCTACAGTCTCTCACTGCAGATGACAAGACCAAGTCCTAGGTGTGGGCCAAGTGGATGATTCAGATTTTATAGGCATAAAACTGATATTATGCTGGGGGTGTTCATTATAAATTATATAAATAATGAATATGAAATTAGGAACAAATATATGACACACATTTTTCTAGGATGACAGAAATTACCAACATAATTACAAATTTTGAAAGCTAACACTACCATTCAGCACAAGATATACTGTCAGAAGAACGGATTGCCAAGGGCCCTCAATGGGTATTGAAAGGTCCTATGAAAGCGATGTAAGTGAGGGGCCCAAAGATTAAGTCTCACTATTTCATAGAAAATCTGTCTCTATGAGGGGTTGTCCACTTGTTGAGGAAAGAAAGTTATTCTATCCACATGGCAGCAGAGATGCAGAAGCTGCATCCTGACAGCACAATCTAGATCTACATTTTGTCGGAAAGAAAAATTATCCGGCTTGAAAAGTAAATTCTATAGTAAGAAAAACTGGGAGAGAAAGAATTGAGGATTCAGTAAACAGGTTATGGTAGCTTCCTAATAATTTAAAAACATTTTTAAATGCCAAATTTCAATAATTGCACTATTCTTCAATATTCATTAAACACTAAAATGCTTCACACCACTTCTTTTGGAGACAATGTTTTGGATGTTTTTTGGTGGGTGCACATTTTATTGCAAGGTTACACATAACTCTGTTTTCTTAGTTTCTGCATAATGCATAAATCAAACAGCTGTACATGATGTATATTTATGAGGGATTTTTCATTCTCTGATCTCAGGGTACATCACAGAAGGAAGTATCTAGGTCTTTGAAATTCATTGGTTTCAGGATGAGTAAGTTTCAGACAAGACTCTGTGTAGAGTCTGTGTTTTCTTTAGAGTTTCACCAGTTAATTTTTACCATGGTAAGACAACACTCCTCCAGAGGCTCCAAATAAGAAACATGATTCGCCAAAACTCCAAACAAGTAGATACACCCACTTTAAAATGTCTTTAAATTAATTCACTTAGACGCGAACGACTCTGTCTGACAGCT
>NW_016804854.1:0-4109 GCF_001698545.2 Rhinopithecus bieti
TGACAAGTTAATGGATGCAGCACACCAACATGGCACCTGTATACATATGTAACAAAACTGCATGTTGTGCACATGTACTCTAGAACTTAAAGTATAATAATAAAAAAAAAAAAGAATGGTGTTGTCTTAGCTTGAGCTAAAGCTGTATGAAACAGCTATTCATAATTAATTTTTTTGTAAAATTGATATAGGCCTTTCATGTGACTCATATTAAATGTAAAATGCTCTTATTAGATAGCTATAGCACTGGCAATAGTTACCGTTCATAAAATAAAATTTTAGTGCTCGCTTCAGCAGCACATATACTAAAATAAAATTTTAAAAGGCAAAATTAATTAATTAATTAATACTTTTTTGTTTAAAAAAGTTAAAAGGCAAAAGTATAAAAGTAACCACAACTACAAAATGTGTTAATGGATACATAATATAAAACATGTAATTTGTGATATCAATAACAATGTTGGGGGGGTAAAAAAAGAGTTTTTGCTTGTGATTGAAGTTAATTCATCAGCTTAACATAGACAGTTAAAATTACAACATGTTTCATGTTAGCCCACAGCTACCATAAAGAAAATACTTATGGAAGTTACACAAAATAAAATGTGAAAAGGATTGAAGTATGTTGCCACCGGGGGCTGGGGGCAGGTGTGGGAGAGTCAAACACAAGGAAGATAGCAAGAGAGGAAAAGAGAGTCAAAAAGCCATGAGACAAAAAAACAGTTAACAAATGGCAACAGTCAGTCTTTCTCTATCAGTAATTACTTTAAATATAAATGGATTAAATGTTCCAATCAAAAGATATAGAGTGGCTGAATGGATTAACAAAATAAACAAGAGCTTACTATTTGCTGTCTACAAGAGATTAATTTTAGAAATTAAGGACACACAGACTGGGTGTGGTGGCTCATGCCTGTTATCCCAGCACTTTGGGAGGCCAAGGTGGGCAGATCAGGAGGTCAGGAGATCGAGACCATCCTGACTAACACTAAAAATACAAAAAAATTAGCCAGGCATGGTGGTGGGCGTCTGTAGTCCCAGCTATTCAGGAGGCTGAGGCAGGAGAATGGTGTGAACCGGGGAGGCAGAGCTTGCAGTGAGCCAAGATTGTGCCACTGCACTCCAGCCTGGGCGACAGAGTGAGACTCCATCTCAAGAAAAAAAAAGAAATTAAGGACACACACAGGCTGAAGGTGAAAGATGGAAAAATATATTCCATGCAAAAGTAACAAGAGAGGGCAGGGGTGGCCATACTTATGTCAGACAAAATAGACTTTAAGTCAAGAACTGTCATAAGAGACAAAGACATTATATAATGATAAAAGGGTCAATTCACCTGGAAGATAGAACATTTATATATGTATCCAACATCGGAGCACCCAAATATATGAAGCAAGCATTGACAGAACCAAAGGAAGAAATAGACAGCAATACAATAATAGTAGGAGATTTCAATACCCTACTGTCAAAATGGAGAGAATATCCAGACAGAAAATCAGTAAAGAAACAGAGAACTTGAACAACACCATAGACTAAATGGACCTTAAAGACATATATGCAGAGCATCCCACCCAACAGCAGCACAACACACATTCTTCTGAAGTGCACATGGAACAGTCTTTAGGACAGATCACATGTTAGGTTATAAAACAAATCTCAATAAATTTAAGAAGATTGATATCACACCAGGTATCTTTTCCAACTGTATGGTATGAAACTGGAAATCAATAGCCAAAGGAAAATTAGAAAACTCACACATATGTGGAAATCAAACAACACATTTTTGAACAACCAAGGGTTAAAGAATAAGTCAGACCATGTGCAGTGGCTCATGCCTATAATCCCAACACTTTGGGAGGCTGAAGCAGGAATCGCTTGAACCTGGGAGTGTGAGGCTGTAATAAGCTAATGAGGTGCCCCTGCACTCCAGTCTGGGCAACAGAATGAGACCCTGTCTCTAAAAAAAAATTTTTTTTAAAGAATAAGTCAAAAAGAAAACTAGAACATATCTTGAGAACAAATGAAAATGAAAATACAACATACCAAAGCTTATGAGGTACAGCAAAAGCAATTCTAAGAGGAATGTTTATAGTAGTAACATCTACATTAAAAAAAAAAAAACTCTCAAATAAGTTACCTAACTTCACACCTCAAGGAACTAGAATACTTGTTTACTGAAAACTATAAAACATTGCTTAAAGAAGTTAAAAACACAAATAAATGGAAAGACATCCCGTGTTCATATGTTGGAAGAACTAATATTGTTAAAATGTCCATACTAATCAAAATGATCTACAGATTCTGTGCAATCCCTATCAAAATCCTGATGGTATTTTTTGCAGAAATAGGGTGGGAGAATTCTAAAATTCATATGGAATCACAAAGGACCCCAAATAGCCAAAAACAATCTCGAGAAAGAGCAACAAAGCTAGAGGTCTCACACTTCCTGACTTCAAAATATACTACAAAGTTAAAGTAATTAAAACAGTATGGTACTGGCATAAACCTAGATATATAGACCAATGGAAAAGAATGAAGAGCCCAGAAATAAACCCCACATTTACAATCAAATGATCATCAATAAGGGTGCCAAGACTACATAATGGGGGAAGGATAGTCTCTTCAATAAATGATGTTGGGAAAACTAGATATCCATATGCAAAAGAATGAAAAGGGACCCTTATTTTAAGCATACACAAAAATCAACTAAAAATTGATTGAAGACTTAAACGTAAGGCCCGAAACAGTAAAATTCCTAGAAAGAAACATGCGGGAAAAGCTTCATAACATTGGTCTTGATGATGATTTCTTACATATGACACAGCACAGACAACAAAAGCAAAAATAGACAAATGAGATTGCGTAACATTTAAAAGCGTCTGTGCAGCAAATCAAACAATCTACAGAGTGAAAAGGTAACCAATGGGAATGGGAAAAATATTTGCAAACCGTACATCTCATAAGAAGTTAATATCCAGAATACATAAGGAACTCTTACAACTCAAAGCAAAAGCAACAACCACAAACTTGATTTTAAAATGGGCAAAACACCTGAGTAGACATTTCTCCAAAGAAGACATACAAAGGCCAACAGGCATAGGAAAACACATGCTCAACATCAATCATCAAGGAAATGCCAAGCAAAAGCACAATGAGATATAACTTTACTCCTGATAGGATGGTCATTATTTTTTTAAAAAGAAGAAAGAAAAAGAAAATAACAAGTGTTGGCAAGGATGTGCAGAAACTGGAACTCCTGTGCACTGGGTTGGTGGGAATGTAAAATGATGCAGCTGCTATGGAACACAGTATAGTGGTTATTCAACAAGTTAAAAATAGAATTACCATATAATCCAGCAATCCCACTTCTGGGTATTTATTCAAAAGAACTGAAAATAGAATCTTGAAGAAATGTTTGCACACCAATGTTCAGGGAAGCATTATTCAAAATAGCCAAGAGTAGAAACAATCTACATGCTTATTGATGGATGGATAAAGAAAATGTTGTGTATACATAAAATGGAATATTATAAAGCCTTAAAAAGGAAGAAAATCCTGTCACATGTCACAACATAGATGGACTTTGAGGACATAATTCTAAGTAAAATAGGCCCATCATAGAAGATTAAATACTGCATGATTCCACTTATAGGATATTTAAAGTAGTCAAACTCATGGAACCAGGAAATATTTATAGAATGACAGTTTCCAGGGGTGGGGGTAGGGGAAATGGGGTTCTGTTCAATGGGTGTAATTTTTGTGATGCAAGATGAAAAAGTTCTAGAGACCTGCTGTACGGTAATGTGCATACAGTTAACAGTACTATACCATCCTCTTAAACATTTGTTATACAAACACACACACACACGCGCACACACACACACATACACATGCTATCCCAGAAAGCTGTACCACTTACCGAGCTTGGTGGAAAAACCACCCAGTGTTTGTGACAAAGACCAAGCCCTTGGGTTCAACCTTACAAAATGTTGTTGGAAGTCAGAAAGAAAACTTATTTAGCCCATCCACTCCATTCATTACTTTAGGATGTACTTTTTTTTAAAAAAAAAAACCCTGTTTTAGGCAGAGCAAGATGGCCGAATAGGAACAGC
>NW_016804855.1:0-1137 GCF_001698545.2 Rhinopithecus bieti
ACTTGTGTGGGGCCTGTAGCCCCTTTGTTTTGGCCAATTTCTCTGATTTGGAACAGCCATATTTATACAATACCTATTCCTCCATTGTATATAGGAAGTAACTAACTTGCTTTTATATTACAGACTCCTAAGTAGAAGGGATTTGTCTTATCTCAGATGAGACTTTGGACTGCGGACTTTTGAGTTAATGCGGAAATGAGCTAAAGTTTGGGAGACTGTTGGGATAGCATGATTGGTTTTGAAATGTGAGGACAAGAGATTTGGGAGGGGCAGGGACAGAATGATATGGTTTGGCTATGTCCCCATCCAAACCTCATTTTAAATTCCCACGTGTTGTGGGAGGGACCCGGTGGGAGGTAATTGAATCAAAGGAGCAGGTCCTTCCCATGATATTCTCATGATAGCAAATAAGTCCCATGAGATCTGAAGATTTTCAAAATGGGAGTTTCCAGACCAGGCACGGTGGCCAATGCCTATAAACCCAGCCCTTTAGGAAGCCAAGGCAGGTAAATCACCTGATGTCAGGAGTTTGAGACTGCAACCTGGGAGCAGAGGTTGCAGTGAGCTCAGATAATGTCACTGCACTCCAGCCTGGGCAACAAGAGAGAAACTCCATCTGAAAAAAAAACAAAAACAAAAACAAACAAACAAAATAAAATGGGAGTTTCCCTACAAAAGCCCTCTTCTCTTCTCTTGTCTGCCACCATGTGAGATGTGCCTTTCACCAGCCGCCATGGTTGTGAGGCCTCCCCAACAACATGGAACTGTAAGTCCATTAAACCTCTTTCTTTTCTAAGTTGCCCAGTCTCAGATATGTCTTTATCAGCAGCATGAAAATGGACTAATACGACCTGTAAAACAAAAACACAATAAATAAATAAAAACCAAGGTATTCAGGCAACGAATAACACAATGAATGGAATAGTACCTTATATCTCAATAATAACTTTGAATGTAAATGGCCTAAATGCTCCACTTAAAAGATACAGAATGGCAGAATGGATAAGAATTGACCAGCCAAGTATCTGCTGCCTTCAAGATACTCACCTAACACATAAGGACTCACATAAACTTAAGGTAAAGTGTGGAAAGACATTCCATGCAAATTGACACCAAAAGCTAGCAAGAGTAGCTATT
>NW_016804856.1:0-11239 GCF_001698545.2 Rhinopithecus bieti
ATCCCACATTTCTTGGAGGCTTTGTTCATTTCTTTTTATTCTTTTTTCTCTAAACTTCTCTTCTTTCTTCATTTCATTCATTTGATCTTCAATCGCTGATACTCTTTCTTCCAGTTGATGGAGTTGGTTACCAAAGCTTGTGCATTTGTCATGCAGTTCTCATGTCATGGTCTTCATCTCTATCAGTTCTTTTATGGTCTTCTCTGCACTGATTATTGTAGTTATCCATTCATCCACTCTTTTTTCAAGGTTTTTAGTTTCTTTGCACTGGTTATGTAGTTCTTCCTTTAGCTCTGAGAAGGTTGAGCGACTGAAGTCTTCTTCTCTCAGCTCGTCAAAGTCATTCTCTGTCCAGCTTTGTTCCGTTGCTGGCAATGAGCTGTGCTCCTTTGGTGGGGGAGATGCACTCTGATTTTTTGAATTTCAAGCTTTTCTGCACTGCTTTTTCCCCATCTTTGTGGTTTTATCTACCTTTGGTCTTTGATAATAGTGACGTACTGATGGGGTTTTGGTGTGGGTGTCCTTTCTGTTTGTTAGTTTTGCTTCTAACAGTTGGGACCCTCAGCTGCAGGTCTGTTGGAGTTTTCTTGAGGTCCACTCCAGATCTTATTTGCCTGGGTATCAGCAGCGGAGGCTGCAGAAGATAGAATATCATTGAACAGCGAGTGTTGTTGTCTGATTCTTGCTCTGGAAGCTTTGTCTTAGGGGTGTGCCCAGCCGTGTGAGGTGTGAGGTGTCAGTGTGCACCTTGTGGGGGATGTCTTCCAGCTAGGCTACTCAAGGGTCAGGGACCCACTTGAGCAGGCAGTCTGTCCATTCTCAGATCTCAATCTCCATGCTGGGGGATCCACTGCTCTCTTCAAAGCTGTCAGACAGGGACATTTACATTTGCAGACATTTCTGCTGCTTTTTGTTTAGCTATGCCCTGTCCCCAGAGGTGGAGCTTACAGAGGCAGGCAGGTCTCCTTGAGCTGCCATGGGCTCCACCCAATTCGAGCTTCCCGGCATCTTTGTTTACCTACTTAGGCCTCAGCAATGGCGGGCGCCCCTCCCCGAGCCTCACTGCCACCTTGCAGTTAGATCTCAGACTGCTGTGCTAGCAATGAGGGAAGCTGCGTGGGTGTGTACCCTCTGGGCCAGGTGTGGGATATAATCTCCTGGTGTGCCATATGCTAAAACCGTTGGTAAAGCGCAGTATTAGGGTGGGAGTTATCCAATTTTCCAGGTATTGTGTGTCTCAGTTTCCCTTGGCTAGGAAAAGGAATTCCCTTCTCCCTTGCACTTCCCAGGTGAGGCGATGCCTTGCCCTGTGTCAGCTCTCACTAGTTGGGCTGCACCTATTGACTAGCATCTACTGTCTGACACAACCCAGTGAGATGAACCCAGTACCTCAGTTGAAAATGCAGAAATCATCCATCGTCTGTGTCACTCACGCTGGGAGCTGCAGGCTGGAGCTGTTCCTATTCGGCCATCTTGGGCATCCCCCACTAAGACCATCACTTTTAGTTCATAAGGAATCTCCACACTGTTTTCCTTAGTAGTTGTACTAGTTTACATTCCTACCAACAATATATATGTGTTCCCTTTTTACCATATCTATTTTTTTAAAATTTATTTGATTATGGCCATCTTGGAGGAGTAAGCTGGTATCACATTGTGGTTTTGATTTGCATTTCCCTGATAATTAGTGATATTGAGCATTTTTCCACATGCTTATTGGCAATTTGCATATCTTCTTTTGAGAATTGACTATTCATGTCCTTAGCCCACTTTTTGATGGGATTGTTTGTTTTTTTCTTATGATTTGTTTGAGTTATTTGTAGATTCTGGATATTAGTCCTTTGTCCACTGTATAGATTGTGAAGATTTTCTCCCACTCTGTGAGCTGTCTGGTAACTCTGTGGATTATTTCTTTTGCTGTGCAAAAGCTTTTAAGTTTAATTAAATACCATCTGTGTATCTTTGTTTTTCTCATACTTGCTTTTGGCTTTCAGTCATGAAGTCTTTGCCTAAGCCACTGTCTAGAAGGGTTTTTCTGATGTTATTTTCTAAACATTTTATGGTTTCAAGTCTTAGATTTAAGTATTTGATTAATCTTGAGTTGATTTTTATATAAGGTGAGAGATGAGGATTCAGTTTCATTCTTCTATGTGTGGCTTGCCAATTATCCCAGCACTATTTGTTGAATAGAGTGTCCTTTCCCACTTTATGCTTTTGTTTGCTTTGTCAAAGATCAGTTGGCTATAAGTATTTGGGCTTTATCTCTGAGTTCTCCATTTTGTTCCATTGGTCTATATGCTTGTTTTTATACCAGTACCATGATGTTTTGGTGACTATGGCCTTGTAGTATAGTTTGAAGTCAGGTAATAATGATGTCTCTAGATTTGTTCTTTTTGCTTAGTCTTGCTTTGGCTATGTGGGATCTTTTTAGGTTCCACATGAATTTTAGGACTGTTTTCTCTAGTTCTGTGAAGAATGATGGTGGTATTTTGATGGGAATTACATTGAACTTGTATTTTACGTTTGGCAGTATGATAATTTTCACAATATTGATTCTAGCCATTCATGAGCATGGGATATATTTCCATTTGTTTGTGTTGTTTATGATTTCTTTCAGCAGGGTTTTTTAGTTTTCCTTGTAGAAGTCTTTCACCTCCTTGGTTAGTTATATTCCTAGGTATTTTATTTTATTTTTTGTAGCTATTGTAAATGGAGTTGAGTTCTTGATTTGATTCTCCACTTGATTACTGTTAGTATATAGCAAGCTACTAATTTGTGTACATTAATTTTGTATCTTGAAACTTTGCTGAATTCATTTACCAGTTCTAGAAGCTTTTTGGATGAGTCTATACATTTTTCTAGGTATTCAATCATATTATCAGCAAACAGAGACAGTTTGACTTCTTCTTTAATGATTTGGATGCTCTTTATTTCTTTCTCTTGTCTGATTGCTCTGACTAGGACTTCCAGTACTATGTTGAATAGAAGTAGTGAAAACGGGCATCCTTGTCTTGTTCCAGTTCTCAGGAGAAATGCTTTCAGCTTTTCCCCATTCAGTATAATGTTGGCTGTGTGTTTCTCAGAGATGGCTTTTATTACCTTAAGCTGTGTCCCTTCTATGCTGATTTTGCTGAGGGTTTTAATCATAAAGGGATGTTGGATTTTCTCAAATGCTTTTTCTGGATATATTGTGATGGTCATATGAATTTTGTTTTTAATTCTGCTTATGTGGTGTGTTATATTTATTGACTTATGTATGTTAAACCACCCCTGCATCCCTGGTGTGAAACCCACTTGGTCATGTTGGATTATCTTTTTGATATGCTGTTGAATTAGGTTAGCTGGTATTTTGTTGAGGAATTTTGCATCTTTGTTAATTAGGGATATTGGTGTGTAGCTTTTGTTGTTGTGTTGTTATGCCCTTCCCTGATTTTGGTATTAGGGTGATACTGGCTTCTTAGAATGATTTAGGAAGGGTTCCTTCTTTCTCTATCTTTAGGAATAGTGCTAATAGGATTAGTCCCAATTCTTCTTTGAATGCCTGATAAAATTCAACTGTGAGCCCATCTGGTCCTGGACTTGTATTTTTGGTAATATTTTTGTGAAAAAATTCATAAATCTTTTCAAAGAACCAGCTTTTTGTGTCATTTATCTTTTGAGATTTTTTTTTGTTTCCATTTCATTTAGTTCTGTTCTGATCTTCATTGTTTCTTTTCTTCTGCTGGGTTTGGGTTTGAATTGTTCTTGTTTCTCCAGTTCCATGAAGTGTGATCTTAGATTGTCTATTTGTGCTCTTCCAGACTTTTTGAAATAGGCACTTAATGCTATGAACTTTCCTCTTAGCACCACTTTTGCACATCTCAGAGGTTTTGATAGGATATGTCACTATTATCATTTAGTTCAAAGAATTTTTCAGTTTCCAGCTTGATTTCATCATTAACCCAGTGATCATTCAGGAGCAGGTTATTTAATTTCCATGTATTTGCATGGTTTTGAGGGTTCCTTTTGGAGTTGATTTCCAATTTTATTCCACTGTGGTCTGAGAGGGTAGTTGATATAATTTCAGTTTTCTAAAACTTACTGAGAATTGTTTTGTGGCCTATCATATGAACTATCTTGGAGAATGTTCCCTGTGCTGATGAATAGAATGTATATTCTGCAGTTGTTGGGTAGAATGTTCTGTAGATATCTGTTAAGTTCATTTGTTGTAGGGTATAGTATATGTCCATTATTTCTTTTTTGACTTTCTGTCTTGATGACCTGTCTAGCGCTGTCAGTGGAATACTAATGTCCCTCACTATCATTGTGTTGCTGTCTGTCTCATTTCTTAAGTCTAGTAGTAATTACTTTCTAAATTTGGGAGCTCCAATGTTAGGTGAATATATATTTAGGATTGTGATATTTTCCGGTTGGACTAGTCCTTTTGTCATTATGTAATATCCCTCTTTGTCTTTTTAAACTGTTGTTTCTTTAAAATTTGATTTGTCAGATATAAGAATAGGTACTCTTGCTTGTTTTTTCTTTCCATTTGCATGGAATATCTTTTTCCATTCATTTTCCTTAAGTTTATGCCTGTCCTTATGTGTTAGGTGAGTCTCCTGAAGACAGCAGAAACTTAGCTTGTAAATTCTTATCCATTCTGCCATTACGTATATTTTAAGCAGAGCATTTAGGGCATTTACATTCAACATTAGTATTGAGATGTGAGGTACTATTCTATTCATCATGCTATTTGTTGCCTGAATACCTTTTTTAAAAAATTGTGTTATCGTTACATAGATCCTACGAGATTTATGCTTTAAGGAGGTTCTATTTTGGTGTATTTCAAGGATTTGTTTCAAGGTTTAGAGCTCCTTTTAGCAGTTTTTTTAATGCTTACTTGGCAGTGGAGAATTCTCTCAGCATTTGTTTGTCTGGAAAAGACTGTATCTTTCCTTCATTTATGAAGCTTAGTTTTGCTGGATACAACATTCTTGGCTGATAATTGTTTTGCTTAAGGAGGCTGAAAATAGGACCCCAATACCGTCTAGCTTGTAGGGTTTCTGCTAAAAAATCTGCTCTTAATCTGATAAGTTTTCCTTTGTAGGTTACCTGATGCTTTTGCCTTACAGCTCTTGATTCTTTCCGTCATCTTGATGTTAGATAACCTGATGATTATATGCCTATCTTTTTACAATGAATTTCCCAGATGTTCTTTGAGCTTCTTGTATTTGGATGACTAGATCCCTAGCAAGGCTCAGAAAGCTTTCCTTGATTATTCCCTCAAATACTTCTTTCAAATTTTTAAATTTCTGTTCTTCCTAAGGAACACCAATTATTCTTAGGTTTGGACACTTAACATAGTCCCAAACTTCTTGGATTCTTTGTTCATTTTTTCTTATATTTTTTCTTTATCTTTGATGGATCTGGCTAATTTGGAAACCTTATCTTTGGGCTCTGAAGTTCTTTCTTCTGCTTGTTCGATTCTACTGCTGGGACTTTCCAGTGCATTTTTCATTTCTCTAAGTGTGCCTTTGATTTCCAGAAGTTATTATTGCTTTTTATTTATGCTATCTATTTCACTGAAGATTTTCTCCTTCATATCTTGAATCATGTGTTTTATTTCTTTAAGTTGGACTTCACCTTTCTCTGGTGCCTCCTTGTTTAGCTTAATAACCGACCTTCTGAATTCTTTTTCTGGCAACTGAGAAATTTCATCTTGGTTTGGATTCGTTGTTGGCAAGCTGGTGTCATCTTTTGGGGTGTTAAAGAACCTTGTTTTGTCATGTTATCAGAATTGGTTTTCTGGTTCCTTTTCATTTGGGTAGACTACGTCAGGAGGAAGATCTGGGACTCAAGGGCTGCTGATCAGAATTTTTGTCCCACATGGTGCTCCCTTGATGCAATATTTTCCCCCTTCCTTTAGGAATGGTGCTTCCTGAGAGCTGAACTGCAGTGATTGTTTTTGCTTTTCTGGATCTAGTCACCTGCAAGAGCTACTGGGATCCAGGCTGGTACTGGGTAATGTCTGCAAAGAGTCCTGTGATGTGATCTGTCTTCAGGTCTTTCAGCTGTGGATACCAGCACCTGCTCTGGAGATACCAGGGGAGTGAAATGGACTCCGTAAGGGTCTTTGATTATATTTTTGTTTTGCGCACTGTTTTTGTGTTGGTTGGCCTCCAGCAAGAAGGTGGCATTTTAAGAGCGCATGAGCTGCTGTACTATAGCAAGGATACAAACTTGCCCTAGGGACGCCTGCTTAAGTATTCAGGTTTCTCAGGCGGCGGGCAGAGCCATAGAGCTCCTAAGAGATTATGACCTTTGTCTTTTACTACCAGGGCAGGTAGAGAAAGACCATCAGGTGAGGGTAGGGATAGGTGTGTGTCTGAGCTCAGATTCTCCTTTGGCAGGCAGGACTTGCTGTGGCTGCTGTGGGGGATGGCAGTATGGTTCCCAGGCCAATGGAGTTACATGTTATGTTCTCAGGGGGATTATGACTGCCTCTGCTGAGTCATACTGGTGGCCAGGGAAGTGGGGGAAAGCTGGCAGTCACAGGCCTCACCCCGCTCCCACATAGCCCATGGTCCTAAGCACTGGTTTCACTCCCATCATGTTCTCCCAACAGCACCAAGTCTATTTGCAGGCAACTGGTGACTAGGACTGAGAACTTGCCCCAGACCACGAGCCTCCCCGCTGAGAAATCAAGCAGACTCACAGTTTTGTGGCATCTCAGGGAGCCTACAGTGGTGATCCAGTTTCTTCAAAGGGTCTGTGGGTTCTCTTGGTTTTCCTGATATGTTCCTGCAGTAGTTCTTGGACCAAAAGTTCATGATGTGAGTCTCCACATGCCACTCTGTCCATAAGAGTGATAGCTGAAAGCTAGTCCTGCCTCCTGTCTGCCATCTTAATTGATAATTAAATCCATTAAATAAAATGATCTATTTTATTTAATGTTCTATTAGAACATTATTCTTGAAAGCTACTGTTCTCCATTACCCCTCCTCACTCTTAAAGTCTCAACTGGATTTTACCTCTGTTGTAGTTTCTTCCATGGTCACAACCTTAAGTTGTTCAGGACTAGGTTTAGTTGCATATACCAGAAGCCCATCAAAACAGTGGTTTAAACTAGCTGGACATTTACAGTTCTCACAAATGAAGGAAGTCCAGTGATGAGTGAGGACTCATCGTAGCTCCATAGTCATCTGGGTTGCAGGCATCCTCTGTCTTGCTGCTCCATTATTCTTAGTGTTTAGTTTCATGGCCTTTGATGGCTGCTTCAGTGATAGCCTTCACTTTTGCATTTCATTCGACAGGAATGAGAAAGTGGCCAAAGGCAATCTTTCCCTTTAAGGAGACTTTCTAGAAGTCCCCAGGCAATATAGTATTACTATCATATCACACAGGCACTCAGCTATGAGAGAAACCAGGGCCTGTAGTCCTCATGCAATATAGTACTTCCATCATATCACACAGGCACTCAGATATAAGAGAGACCAGGGCATGTAGTCCTTTAACTGTGATCATTAAAAATCTAGTTTGAGAAAGAAAAGGAGAATAAATTTCTGGCAGACTACCAGCTATCTTTGCCATGTTGTCATTCCTGAATTCATATTATACTTATCAGAAATACCATTTAGTTAAGAATAATTTTAAACAGCCTTGTTCTCTTGAACTTGAGAGTAATTTTTTTTAGTCTTTACTTATTTACATAACATGCCCAGCTTCATAATTGCTTCTTAGCTCATCACAGAATGTTTTTGAATATGCAAGTTCCAACTTTTCTCAGGATTGTTCATCAATCTTTTGTAGGAGTCAGGGACATTGGAGGTGACTGAGAGTCACTTGATTTTTACTCTGAGTTATTCATTGTTTACTATCTCCGAGAGGTAAGAAATTTCTGTTTGGGTTTGGTAAATCCCAATAAAAGTCATTAGAGAAGAACAACTTTAAAATCTCACTTACAGATATTAATACATCTCCCATGAACATAATACAATTCCTATATGAGAAAAATATGCTAGGTAGTTTATCTTCCCATCTGAAAATAAAATTGTCATATGGAATGGTGCTGCCCTGCATCTTATTTTCTCCTTTATCTTTGTTTATTTTATTTCTGGGTTTATTAGGGATCTCCTTCTGCTACCTCCTCATTATATATTATAGGTCACAGTTTCTAGGTTCTCTTGTCTCCTGACTCTACTCTCTAAGAGACAACATGTACTCTACAGGTTCAATTGCCACCCACGGGCAGATTGATGCAGGTATTTCTCCCATGCAGGCCTTTGCTCTGAGTTGTAGACTTACTCATCTCCTTGTTTAATATCTTCTGCTAAATGTCCCAAACACATCTCAAATTTAGTAAGTCCCAAATTAAGCTCATGATCTCCAGCCTGTCATTTCTGCCTCCACCTTAAAGTCTTCTTCAGATGTTGCCTATTCAATGATTGCTACCACCATCCATCTGGTTGCAGAATCTAAACATCAAGTCATCATCTTTAATACCTACCTTGACATCTCTAACCTTTCCTAAGTTCTGTTGACCTTACCACCTCAATTACACTTAAATTCAGTTTTCTCCATCTTTACAGGCACAATATTATCTCAGGTGACTATCAACTTTCACTTACCCTGCCACCTCTTAACTATCTTTTCCATCTACCCCATACCCAGCCCATTCCCTACATTATGTGTAAAATGTAATGATCCATGTAACACCTACTCACCTTCAGATCACTGCTCAGTCATTACTATTTATGGACATGATGCCGAAGTTTGCAACCAGGTTAAATTCTCCTCTTATGTGCTCTCATGGCAGTCCATCCCAGCATTTCTCTCCTCCTTAGGACTTATTTACTTCAGGAAATCCTGATTAATAGGAATTTTCACAAGATCTGGGACCACATTTCTTTTCACTCACCATTGTGTCCCCAGTACTCAGAATAGCTCCTGGCCCATAGGAAGCATTCAATAACCATTCCATGAATGAATGGATGATTTAAAGACAGATGCCTCTTTTTAATGATGCAGATGAGGTTTATACAAATCTTCTAAACCTGGTGAAGCAGCACTGGCCATATAGGTTTGAGTTGCACTTTGTATGTACCTATGGGCAAAGACATGTCTGTTGTGGCTTCTATTTGTTCACAGGCCATCAAGGAAAAACAGAGTTGACTCTACGCCAAATTGTGAAGCTTTTTGTGTCCTTTCTGTGTCATTTCGATGCCTTGGTTGCAGTCTTTTTTTGCTCCCTTTTCTCAAACTCCTTCCCTTCCATTAAAACAGGAAAGCACCTGACAACAAATATTCACACTTATTTTCATCATCAGTCTCCACTTTCTGTGCCATTTTCTCTCCTTGGTATTAATCCTTTACCTTTTCGCCTTCAGGCTTTCTCATTTTTAGTATCTATCTCCTTCCATTAAAATACATGATTCTGATGGTAGTCATTTTCAATTTCTTTGCCTTTCATTTTTCTGAGCTTCCTCCCAGGAGGGATCTGGCAGCTTTCTGGGCTAGAGTTGCTGCAAACTCATTATAGGATTTGTTGAGGAAGAGAAGGATGGGTCCGGTTGTCACTGACTTCTGCCAGGACTCATTCTATCAGAGCTGCTGTGAATGGTTGGTGTAGGCTTTTCCTTGCACAAAAACACTTGGCCAAGTGTGAGGGAGGCACAAAAAAATTTGGAGGTGATGTATCATGTATTGCCTTTATTGTGGTGACAATTTCACAGGTGTATGCATATGTCTAGACTCATCAAATTATGTACATCATATATTTGTAGTTTTTTATATGTTGATTATATCTTAATAAGCCCTTTAAAAAAGAAGTCATTATAAGAGCCAGAGGCAGTACTGTAGATGCTGTTCTGTTCTCCTGTGGGACTTTCAATAAGGCTTCTTCCAACCATGACATTTCAGCAACTCTTGCCTTGTTCTCCCTACCTTCCTCACACTTCTCTTGGTTTTTCTTCTCAGCTCCCGTCCTGTCCTCCTTTCTCTCACAACTCCTAAATTTACATTTTATGGTCTCTACAATTTCTGACATGATACCGTGTCCGGAATTGGTGGGTTCTTGGTCTAACTGAATTCAAGAATGAAGCCGCGGACCCTCGCGGTGTTACAGTTCTTAAAGATGGGGTGTCCAGAGTTTGTTCCTTCAGACTTTCAGATGTGTTTGGAGCTTCTTCCTTCTGGTGGGTTCATGGTTTTGCTGTCAGGAGTGAAGCTGTAGACCTTTGTGGTTAGTGTTAACAGCTCTTAAAGGCAGCACGTCTGGAGTTGTTCGTTCTTCCTGGTGGGTTCACGGTCTTGCTGGCTTGAGAAGTGAAGCTGCAGACCCTCACGGTGAGCATTACAGCTCATAAGGGCAGCATGGACCCAAACAGTGAGCAGCAGAAAGATTTATTGCAAAGAGCAAAAGAACAAAGCTTCCACAGGCTGGAAGGGGACCCTAGCCGGTTGCCGCTGACTGGCTCAGGCAGCCTGCGTTTATTTCCTCATCTGGCCCCACCCACATCCTGCTGATTGGTCCATTTTACAGAGAGCTGATTGGTCCACTTTACAGAGCGCTGATTGGTCCGATTTGACAGAGTGCTGATTGGTACTTTTACAGTCCTTGAGCTAGACAGAGTCACAGAGTGCTAGTTAGCTAGATACAGAGTACCAATTGGTGTATTCACAAACCCTGAGCTAGACACAGAGCAGTGACTGGTGCACATACGATCATTCGGCTAGATATAAAAGTTCTCCAAGTCCCCATCCAGTTCAGGAGCCCAGCTGGCTTCACCCAGTGGATCCTGCACCAGGGCTGCAGGCGGGGCTGCCCGCCAGTCCCCAGCGGCGCCTGCACTCTTCAGCCCTTGGGCTGTACATGGGACCCGGCGCCACGGAGCAGGGGAAGGCGCCCCTCGGGGAAGCTCAGGCAGCGCGGGAGCCCACCGCAAGGGGAGGAGCTCAGACACGACGGGCTGCAGGTCCCGAGCTCAGACACAGTGCGCAGCAGGTCCCGAGCCCTGCCCCGCGGGGAGGCAGCCAAACCCCGCGAGAATTTGAGTGCACCGCAGGCAGGCAGGCACTGCTGGGGGACCTGGCGCAACCACTGCAGCTGTTGGCCCGGGTGCCAGGCCCCTCATTGCCCTGGGCCGGCGGTACCGGCGGGCCGCTCCGTGTCCAGGGCCCGCCCAGCCCGCGCCCGCGTCCAGGGCCCGCCCAGCCCGCGCCCGCCGGAACTCACACTGGCCCGCGAGCGCAGCCCCGCNNC